>NC_136380.1:304596284-304628784 GCF_965140285.1 Lepidochelys kempii | reverse complement strand
CCATGAGCCCCAACCAGCTGCACCTGAACCCCCACCCTACTGAGCACCCAGATACCCCCCCACTGCTGAGCCCTATCCCTCCACACCAGACCCCCCATTGAGCCCCAACCACCTTCACCCAAAGAGTGAAGAGTCCTCTGCACCTGGAACTCCCCCCCGCATGTGCCCTTGTGCATCCAGATTGCCCCCTGCACTGAGACCCTCCACTGAGCCACCCATGACCTGATTTCCCCACACAGACCCCTTCACCCCACACTGGGATGCCCCTACACTAAGCCCCATATCTGGTGTGCCTGGCATGGGGAGGCAGAGATCTGGCATCTTTCTGGGGCAGGCCCAGCCCTTGCACGATGTCAGGTTTGCATGCAGCCTCACCACTGTGTCAGTGTCCTTGGAGTGGGGGGCTACAGGGTGATATCCCACCTCTGTGCAGCCAGTGGTCTGTGCTCCCCACTGCCATGCTGGAACCTCCACATTTATTTATTGACAAATAACATTCACATAATTTTGCAGAATTTTAATTTTTAGCACAGAATTTTTATATTTTGGGGGCAGAATTCCCTCAGGAGTAGTAAATACATTAGGCTAAGAGACTGATGTAGTTGGCAATTATTTTTATTGTCTTTGTCAAAATATTATTTATTTTGAGGGGGGAGGTTAAATGAACCCCACAGTATTAGATGATCCTTAGCAGCACGTGCAACATATTGTGGTCCACATTAAAAAGTCAGCATTTGCCAAAATTGATTCTTGGTGGAAGTCGGACAACCATAGTTTCCCCATCTACTTAGCATAGGAAGTAATTGTGCTAACGGAGTTGTATCTGCTGGCAACTGCTGACTCTTAACAAAATGATGAACCCAGACAAATGCCCACACAGTTATCCTACACAATCACTGTTTCAGGCAAAAGCCTGAGTCAACATAGATGAGCTTTACAATATGACCAGAAGTTCAACAATCTTGGGCTCTGAGGGATCAACAGGGAAGTGAATTTCAGACCCAAGAACCCTTCACTATGAACACCCTGCTTCCTAACCCCCCCCCAAAGCTCAAATCTAGAAACTATTAGCAAAGGCTTCCCAGCAGACTTGACCTTTATTTGTCCCTTAGCAGTTGCCTGTGGAGTATACAAATGTGCTTGCATGTACAATGAGTCTGGAGAAAGGAACAAAACCATTTAGTAAAGTTCTGATAAATCTCTGAAGCAGAAATATGTGTAGCATCATCCTGAGCAACTTCTTGCCTGATTTCAGCTGATGAGCACAAGAGCCCTGACAAGCTTTACTTTCACTGCAGTGTCACTCCAGACTGTGTGATTCCAGTGATATGAAGATGGTTTGGACAAGCAAACACAGTACCAAAATTACTTTCATAGCCTGTTACATTAAACTACATTGATCACATTTTTATCCTCACAGTTTCTGTAAACACACACACACACACTCAGGAAAACTGCTTTAAAAATGTTTTACACCTGAAAGCAATTACCTAGTTTAAATTCATCCTGTAAGAGCAATGAATGTATTTGCAATGTATTTGTTAGAATAGCCCATGGTGACGGGTATAAGAGAGAGACACACATACATATGATCATGAGATGCATTTCACAATTAAAAACCTTCTCAGTTGGTTCTTAGGGCATAAACTACAGAAACCCCAAATGCTATGTTTGATTCTGAACACCGAACTCCCATTGATGGCAGTAGGAGTTATGGAGGCCCAGCACCAACCAGCATCAAGTCCTATAATCCTACACCATCACAATATACTTTAAATGTTTAGAGTATAGAATTGGTGAATCCCTATCAATTTCAGTGTGACATTAAAATATGGGAGGCTGGGTTGTGCCTTTTAGGCACTGCCTCAAACTAAGAGGAAGACTGTGTGTAGAATGTGTAGAACTACACCACCACACCAAGAGTACTGAGGCCACCTGGAAATCCCTGGCAAACAGAGGGATCATTGTTCATTCCAGCACTTGCCAGCGTGGAGGCATCTGAGGCCCTAGTCCAGTCTCTTCCATGCCTCTTTGGGTGCATCTACACTTGAGCCAGTGCATGGATATATGTGGACTGTAGAGCTATAATCCCCTTCTTATCCACATCTGAAGCCCTGAGGCATATTCCTGAAGGCCAGTCTAGTGTGCTAGCATGCATGAGGGGTGCGGACATGTACATACCTCTGGTGTGGCATGGCCCTACAGCCATTGTACAGTGCAACGTGGATGGGGCAAAGGGTGTGTACCAGTTCAGCAGTCCTCCAGAGCCATTCCCTCCATGCACTGATCCCTCTGCTGCCTGACCCTTACTCAAAGGTAGAAAGGTCCCTGACCCCCCATTGTCAGTGTAGTAGCAGCAATTTGCACCGAGCACTTCAGATCCATTCTCCTGAGAATGCTGGTGATCAGCACTGGCAATCATAGATCATATTCCAAGAGCTGGAGCACAGTCAAGTGCTGATCAATGTGTGGTCAGAGTACACGTCCTCCATGACTTCGCCTGTACTGGCAGGAACATTCACCTGTACTGGGAGATTTGACGGAGCCTGGACAAGATGGACATTTATTAGACTCCATGCAAGTGCCAGGAGTGCATGAAACACAGCAGGCTCCTGTACCAGAAGATGAAGGACTCCAACAATCATGCCAGGAGGGGACCTAGAACATGGCCATGCTGCGATGAGCCAGACTGAGTGCTCTCCAAGCCTGTGAGTATGAAACATGAAGTGGCTCATGATCCTCTCCTCAATCCCACTGGCCTCCTTACACAAAAGGATGCTCCTGGGGTCAGGAAAAGGAGGCAGAGAGGACCATGGCATAATTCCCAGAGGAAGCCCCGGGAGACACAGAGGAAGAAGAACATGTGATTCATCACCTCTACCTGGCAGACCTGGTTGAGAAATCCCCTCCCCGAGGTGCCTGAGGACCCAGAATCTGAGTCCAGTAAGTTTTACAATGGACTCCCCATCCTTCCAGACAATACCTCCTCTTGCTCCCCTGCTACATGCCTCAGCCCAGCCCCCCTACAATATCACACCCTCCCTCCAGCCTGACACGGTCCTGGAGATACACATAGCTGTAAATCAGTTATGTTACTGAACTTCCGCAAACCACTGTAAAGCATTTAGCGGAAGCTATAACAGGTTTTAATGAGCAGTCACTGTGCCCCTGTGTCTGTGCATTTCTAGGCCAGCACTGACAGACATAATCCCTGGGCCATGTGAAATGGGGGGAAGGAGGAAGGAAGGGGCTGGGTTTTAAAAGGGCCCAGGTGGGGAAAGAACAGTTTTGTAACCCATATGGTTGTTCAAAGATCCAACACCACCTTTCTCCTACCCCTCACCCCACCCTCCTTTTTCCTCCCTCTTATGAATGGGAACCGTGTGGTGGGGGGGTGGGATGGCTGGTGGGTTGTGTGTGGGCCCACTTACATCCAGGAAGGGAGAGGTAACCATTTGGTTGTCCAAGGAAAATCAGAACGGTCCATTCTCCCTCTGACTGTTCCCAGTCCCTGGTGTCAATTTTCTCCCCACACTGAGCCACTCTTCAGAAGCCAGGAGAAGTGGGGGTGGGACAAACACAATGCCATGTCCCTTAGCAGAGAGAGACAACTGGCTTGCTGTGGGTTCAGAGAAGAAAATACACTTCTGGAAATACACACTCTGTTTCCCTGTCTCTTTCAGTACTGTTTACTGGACACAGAGGCCAGGCTTTCTGTAGATGACAGTGGGTGGGGTGAGGGTTAGGGGGTGGATGGACATTTTCTGGGTTTTCTATTCCTCTTCCACGGGAACTCTGTTTGCTAGCTTAGAGTACAGTCAATTTCTTCTCTAATTGCCACCCACTCCTGTAAGCATAATTCAGCAAATTTTTGGTGTAGCAGAAATTCATGCTGGTTCTTCAGGGTTAATGGCAGGGCAAATATGTTTTGTCTACCTTCATGCCTTACCATACCCATCCACTCAGGAATATGTAGAGTGGTCACCATTAGCAGAAACGTCTCTCTGGCGCAGGTGGCTGGGTGTCCTCCGCAATACTGGAAAGTCACTTCTCTTTTCCAATCTGATACCTTCAAAACTGTTGTGTTCTCCAAGTGAGGGCCAGCCTGTAAAGAACAAAAAAAGTCTGATAATGTTACCCCTGAAGGAACTGAACCACATCTCGATTGACTCCTTGATGCACTGTAAAAATTACAATTTGTTAATAAAAGCTATGCAGGTATCTTGCCACTTTCACCCTCAGCTCCTTCCTCATGGGCTGCAAAAGCAGTCTGAAGGAAGGAGGCTGTAACAGCTGCATTCCTGAGATTCTAAAAAGTATCAGAATTGTGGTCTTTGGCAGCACAGCTGCAGTCTGTGGGGGGCATTTAGGTACCTTTGAAGGTACTTGTTCTCTAGAAGGCTCCAGCAGATAGCACAGGAAACATAATTATAATCAGGTCCTAAAAAAGTCTATTCTAAATATATGTGGAAATAATGTGGTCGCTCAGATTCCACTATATGGAAACAGTGGACGTATGATGAGTTTTTAAATTATCACTGACTCTCCGTGAAATGCCACACATGATTTCATTTGGTTTATTTTTTGATAGCTTCACAGCATATGCAGGAGAGCGCTAAGGTATCCCATTCCCATATCTCTAACACTTATCTGTATTTTTAATGCCTATTTTGGACATACAGCTTAGTGACAAAGATAGGGATCCACTGAGGCCTCTTTTGTATTATGTCTAAGTTCATCCCACTGTTGCATTGTCAAATGGGATACCTAAATCCACCCATACTGTAGCGCTTCCATACTTCTTTCTGGGTTTTCATTTAATATGTACTGAACTGGTAGGTCTGGCACGTAGCCCTGTTTCTAAGATATTTTAGGAAGTCTGAGGATTGTGGGTGGTAAGGTGATTGAATAATAATTCTCTAATCCTTAGATATTAGATAATAGTATTTAAAGCACATACGTGATTTAGAAGCCTACGTCCCACTGATTTTCACAATTTTATCCATTTTCACAATTGATTTTTCTTTTTGGAGACATTTTTTTTTTGTATCTCCTCAAATGTCTTGAAAAGTATCTTGGTGATATGACTACCATACCTTCTTCTGTGCTTGGCTTCCACATCATTTGTTTGTCTCTGATTACAGGCTGAATTACTCCACTGTACTGAATCTTCATGTAGAAATGGATACATTTTTAGCTTTTTCTACTAGATTAGTCCAGGTTCTTAGGGAACTCCAGCATGAACAAGATTTCCTTAAGGAAAAGGAATGAGCAGAAATAGATGTGAGTTAAATTAAAAAAAAAAAAAGTCTTTGATAGCATAGTCACAAATAGTTTCAGACACTCACAACTAAGGTAACATTGATGCAAAGTATTCATATACAAATGCATACCAGGAATTGTAAAACTCTACAAACATTTAGTTACAGAAATGAAAAAAAATTGCTTTGCCTCCAAAAGCCTTTCATGGAAACTGTTACTCTCCTCCTCCAGGCTATAGTCATACACATTTATCCATTATGTTGTTTTCAATAAGCTTTTTAAATCCTTCTGGAGCCAAACAAACCTCTTTGGAAGTAGTCACAAGAGTTCTGGTCAGTCTCCTCAACAATCCTACCTCACCTGACCAAAGTTCTTCCCTTTTGACTGGCAGGCCTACTAACAAGTCCTTTTGAGTCGGATTCATCCAAGAAATATACACTAGGTTTTATTTTTATTTGCTTGCCTCTTAAACTTCAAAGCATAAATGTCACAGATCTCATTCTCTGTTTTCATGTTGTTTTCCTATAATATTTTACTGATGTTTTAATTTTAAAATTTTGACTAGTACAGTTCTATATTTGTTGAAAAATGGCAAATATGGAAATAGAATAACTGGATTAGTTTTCTACAGATACATAGATTGTCACCTGAGCCATTTGTAAAAACTCAGAAGTGAGAATGTCAAATTTTTGTCAGATTCTGAAGGATTCATATATCACGTACACTACTGAGTATCAGAAATAAATCAGCTACAATCAGTTGGGTTACATGAATCAGTTAGATCATAAGTAGAATCCTAATCTTTTCCCACAATTCCCCTTTCTGAAGCTGGTCGCTTTTAATTATGCAGAAATTCCCTCAAAACAATTTCCTGGTAACTGGAGACTACCAGCTCATTTTAGCCCCAATCCTAAAAAAGGATCCAAAAACCATGGACTTCTCCTTCAAGTTCTATTCAAGTCGATGGGACACTGCAAAGGAACAAAGATCAAGGTTTACATACACTTTTTCAAGATGAGGCCAAAAAGACTATGAGTAGAATGGAATCCTTGCTCCATTGAAGCCAATTAGAGTTTTACCATTGACTTCAGTGAGCCAAGGATTTCACCCCTAAACCTTCTAAGCACCTCCTGCTAGTTGTAAATATGTGCACCTTCCACTGCCACTAATTGGACCACTCCTGTCAGTCAGGGTTTTAGGATTAGGACCACATTCTTGAAATTTGCTACATTAGACTCCTCTTAAGTGTATGAATTCTAGAAAACAGGTCTGGAAATCTATGGCACCTTTCTTTGAATCCTCCAAATTATATTTTTTCAGCCAGAAGCAATAATCATAGATTCATAGATACTAAGGTCAGAAGGGACCATTATGGTCATCTTGTCTGACCTCCTGCACAACGCAGGCCACAGAATCTCACCCACCCACTCCTTCACTAATCATGCAATCCTGCCCAACAAAATTTGTGAGCATATCCCTTTTGCACACACAATGCCATAAAAGAGGTAAAGGATTAGAGCTGGATGGGAAAGATTTTTCTGGTCCTGCCAAAAAACTGAGATTTTGAAATTTTTTCTTGTCTTAAATTAGGAAAAAATGTCAAAATTTCAAAAATTTAAAAAACCCCCAAACCCAAACCAAATTCCAGTTCAAGTCAACTGAAAGGTTTCACTTTGATCATTTTGAAACATTTCATTTTGATTTCAACCTTTTTTATTTTTAAAAAAACATGTACTATAATGCTTAAATTCTAAATAAAAATTAGCCCAAATTTTTCATTTTGAGTATGTCAAAGCAGGATGTTTTGACAATTTTGAAACTTTTTTCAAAAATGGTTCTAGGGTGCAATATGTAATGTGTTGCAACTGACTCTTTCCCACACAACAGCTTCAGTTTTGACCAATCAGCATTTTTTGTACTTCCAGTTGGGCTTATTATTTTTAGTATAATGTATTGTTTATTTTACAGTAAGGCCAAGGAACTGCAATCAAGGAGCAGGGAATCATTCTGCTAGGCATTCTGCAACATATGTAACAGAAGATAGACCCCCAGAAGAAGCATTTTGAATGGACTTGAGTGGGGGCAATATGACTGGTGCCAAGGCCAGTGAGGAGGAAAGAACGGGTGCCAACAGTTGAAGCCTTGAATTAAAGCCTTAGCAGCCTGGATAGACAGAATATATAGTCAAATCAAGGAAGACCCTATAAATGCAGTAGCTCACCCACCCTGCTAGAAAGACAGTAATGGCTTTCAGCTGGTGGGTGAGCTACAGCATTTATAGGGTCTTCCTTGGCTTTACTTGGAAGTCCATGAGTCCACTCTTTCTCCAGCATTTTAGCCTGGTGAGCACTGGATCTATTGTCTGGGACTTTCTTATGATTTCCACTCTCAAGTTTCTTGCCTCGAAATCTTCCCTATTACTGAGGTCCTCACACCTCAGGGTCATCACTGCTCCAGTTTCTGCAATAGTTCTCTCCTATGTGTCCTCTGGTTCCTTGGCCTTCTCCTCAACCTTGTTATTCTGGTTATTCCACTGATCATTCTATGGAGGATTGCATCTATAGTGATCAAAGTCTGTCGCATATTCACTGCCTTGAAATGGAGTTCCACCAGGGCCTGTGATATTCACAGCAGCTGCACTCTTCTTGCTTTACACCACATCATACTCCGAAATCTCTCTGTCCATCACACTGCATCACATTCACAACAATCCTTGGACTGTTTTTCTCTATATCAGTCTAGTATACAAACTCATCTTTGTTACCATTCTTGTTAATTAAACCTTATCTGTTTCTTATGTTGAACCATGGCATGACACCTAACACCTTTGTTGCAATGATTTTCTTTCTTTGCATGGCAACTGCTGAACTTGACAAGCCAATTTGTTTCAATTTCCTTGACAATCTCTGAACCCTTAATCCATGAGTTCAGGAGTCTCATTTTTGCCTCTTCTTTTGCAGTCATCTTTGTGGTAGGCACTCTCTTTTGCTGCCACACATTCACCAAACCAGGTCCAGGCATCTATGTTTCCCCATTTCATTAGCTTGTCCTTGTCTGATGAGAAAGCAGCCCTAAGGAATGCACCTGTCTCCTCCTTTCATTCACAAAGCTCATGCTGAGGAACTCCGATGATCTCTATCATGTTTTGCATGTTTGGTATCCTTGTTTCTCCTACTGCAGCAGTGTTTTTCTCCACTGCTGGTTTGCGTGTCTGTACTTTGAGGTTCAGGTCCTCCACTTCCTTGGTTTTTCTTTTTATTTAATCACAGGTGGCTTCCTTAGAGGCAGATCCTTTATCCTATCTGCAGAAGCAGTTGTTTTCCTCTCTGCCTCACTGGCTTCTCTGGGCTTCTCTTTTGCTCTAACTTTCT
Organism: Lepidochelys kempii; assembly: GCF_965140285.1. Lineage (NCBI taxonomy): Eukaryota > Metazoa > Chordata > Testudines > Cheloniidae > Lepidochelys > Lepidochelys kempii. The sequence continues at coordinate 304,620,151 of NC_136380.1, read as the reverse complement.
GGCCCACTCTAGTTTATCCACGAGCAAACCACCACCAAATTCTGGTGTTTCTTTGGCTGGAGATATATCCGACTCTTTCTTTTGATATCATAGGTCATGAAATCACTCAGAACTAGCTGCTGTTCTATGAATGTCCTGTCGTGAGGAAATGCCTCATTGGCTAGCTGTCAAAGTGTAAAGTCAAAGTCTTCTCTCTTTCACCTCTGGTTGAAAAAATTGCTACGTCATGGCTGGAGTCTGCTGTGGAACAGGTGAACTGTAGCAAGTAATCCTTGAGGACACATGTCCCAACTGGGTACTGAGGTCCAGACTTTGGGAAACTCCTCCACTGAAAGCTTTGAACAGAGGGGTAGACTGTCACATTCTCCCACACCTTCTATTAGCTCTCTGTCCCATTTCAACCCGAAGAGCAATCCTCTGACACTTTGCCTTCCACATAACTACCTCCAACATTTGCACACCTTGCCTACTACTAAATCTCTTGTCAATTACAAGGATTTATTTCCTCCATTTTGGGGGGAGGGGTAGGAGACAGGGAGGTAGTACGTGGGATATGAATGGAATCCCACCACTGCCACCATTAACCCCCTCTTGTCCCAGATAGGCCAGGACCCGTGTGAACAGTGTTGCATAAAAATGGTCAGTGTTGGTAGCAGTGACCACAGCACAAACCCTGGAGGGACATGCTGTAGTGTTCTAATTATTAGAATCTCTTGGGTGTTTTATACTTTGTTGGGTTCATCCAGAATGGCAACATCACAAAATAAACAAGAACTTTTACTCCCAGAGTGTCTGGGATCATGTGACTGAGTTCTATGAAATTACAATAAATACAGTTAAATGATGTTTATGTTTTCATGGTTAACCGATGCAATAATAACCACTTACTAGCAATGAGACTAGCAATGAGGGCCCCAGGCACCTGTGAAATAAAGATATTCTTAGACAAATCCCTTCCCAAATCGGGATTCTTACATCTCTGGGGCTAAGGCTTCTCCCATCCAGGCCCTTTGCTACTCAGAGGTTTCCCCTTTTACAGGTGAAAGGTTGTACTAAAGTTATATTGATGCATAACATGCTTGGGGCAGAGTTTCCAGGCTCCCCACAAGTTCAAAGCTCCTTCCTTTCAAGGTGACTTCCATGTTCATTTCCATCCCCAACAAGTTCCAATTTGCTGAGGTGAAGACACTTAGTTGTCCATCAAAATGTCAGACTCCCTTATCAGTCCTGCAGCTTCTGCAGCAGTTCTGGCCCTGGCTGGACAGACAGTAATAGCCTTCTTATCCACCATTAGTCTAAGTAGTAATCTTGGTGCCCTTCTCACTGAATGTGATCTCCGATGTTCATCCTGCTACGGCAGTGGCATCAATTACATTATGTACCTGTGTCCTATCAGGAAAAGTGGAACTGACCCATCTTTTGGTTAAAGATGCTTGAGTCTTCCATAAGAATTCTTGGATAGACTGATGTAAAATTTTGAATTTGGAGTGTAGTAAGTTCTCTTTAAGATCCAACATATCTATATGTTGTAAGTGAAATATGCCTCTGGTTTCAATGAGTAAGTTTTATGTGGTGATTGAGCAATCCTTGAGGCCATTCCTGTTTAGAATAAAGAGCGTGAGTAACATTCTGTCAGAAGACTAAAATTAGCAGAGATTTGTAGGGACCAAAATCTAAATTAGTACCAGAAATTCATCTAACATTATTATGGCTGCTCAGTTCTGTGTTACACCAAACCTCTTACAGTGCTCAGTAGTGTACCATGACTCTGAGGAAAACGCTGAAGGTGCTTCAACTTCTAGGCCTGATTTGTGCTTGTCCTGGTGGTTCCAAATAATCACCCAGTCGCTTGGCTAGAGTGAAGGTGTTTTTTTACTAGGATAGCAGGTAATAGAAAGGTACCATAGGCACAGTGGCTTAAACAGTTATAGCAGTTCCTCATTTGGCTCTTGGGGGGCAGTCCAATAGCTGGTTAGGCTCCTCAGGCCAAGAGCTTGGGGTGCTCTCTCCTGCCCATTCCCTTATTAGAGACAAGTAGGTAATTTTCCTGTTTCCTGGTGAGGATTAATCCATAGTGTCTCTCACTGGAGGCCCCTCTGCATTGGTTCCCCACTGCTGCAACAGCACTTCCTGCAGAGCTCCTGCTCCAGCTCGGATGGTAGGTAGTCTACAAAGCCCTCTACACCCCCTTGGTGTCCATAACTGCCCTTTACAAGGACAGTAGGCTTGTCTAGCACCTAGTCAGAACACACTGACACTTCCCAGAGTATTCCCCAGTGTCCAGCGCAATTTGTCTGCAAAAAAACAAAATAGTTCACAGTTATATAGCACTTTTCATCAGTACATCTTAAAGTGCTTTAGAAAGGTTAGTATGTTATTATTATACATATAACATTATCCCCATTTTACAGATGGGGAAACTGAACAACGACATGACTTGTCCACGGTCACCTAACAGGCCAGGGGCTGAGCCGGAACTATAACCCAGAACTCCTGAGTCCCAGTCTAGTGCTAAATCCACTGGGCTTTGCAGCCTCCCTTCCTCTAGTTCCTGCCCCTTTAAGGGCCTGAACTAGCCACTAGATCTGTGTTCCCAAGAGTTCCCCAGGCTCCTCTCTGCTCAGCCTTCTGATTGCAGGTCCCCTGCCCACTCTGCTGTTTCCCCACAAGTTCTTCACCAACTTGGATCCAGCTGGCAAACATAGCCTGCTCTGCATGCAGTTCCCAGCTCCAGTTGAAGCCTATCCTATTTGTCTTCCTGCTTGCCACATGGTTCCTCTGAGCTTCCTCTGCAGCATCAGTTTTCCTGTTCCTCTCCCAGATCACTGTGTGGCCACTGCTGCTGTCTTTTCCCCACAGAAATGTTACCTCCTGGGTCAATCATTTCAACAGACTTTTTGCTCCCTCCCTATTGATCAGGAAAAGGTGGTGTGCCTGCGAGTCAATCCCCAAGAATCATAGGAGGTAGAAAGGAATTGTAATTTCTGCTTAGCCAATTCATTGCACATCACCAACTAGTAAGAGAGGTTCAATCTGATCTAATACTTCTTTTGTGGAAAATATGAGGTGCATTCTTAGCTGTGAATTGTCAAGTGCACTCTGCATGTCTGAGTTATAATAAAAAGTAGAAGCTGTGCATTCAGAACAATGAATATAAGGCAAAAGTGAACAAGGTGTCAAGGGTCTCATCATCTGAGGGCAAATAATATCTAGTCCTCAAAGTGCAATAGATGGGGTATTGAGTTATAAGAAGATAAAGGTATAAATAAAGATATTCTGAGCACTGAAGGCCTTCAAGGAATTTGTTCTGTGGAACAGATTATAGATATGTAAACCTCAGATAGCAATGAACGGTGATACTGTAGGGTCTTTTTGAGGCTTTGTTTGTTTGTTTTTTAAGCTGAAGTCATTTTTTAGGTTTACTAGTAAACATGAAGTTAATTCAGAGAGGTGAGATGAAGATGGATATTTTTTATATCGAATGGAATGGGTGAGGTAGTCACCTTTCCAAGAGGACTAATAAAACTGAAGAGTATTAAAATTGATTTCTTAAAGGCTATGTAGTAATCTTGAACTGAGTAGTTGTACAGAACTGGCTAGGGGTATGTGGCCCAGCAGAGCAACGGGAGCCAGGAAACAGTCCTACTCCCAGACATTGCGTTAACGACTAGACACTGATCCCTTGTTTTCCTACACAAAGAGCTACCAGGTGATCCTTTATCATCATCTGGCAGTAGGAGTGGGATTGTTTATGGTGCTCTGCTGCCCCGTAGGGTATCCATACCACTTCCTGATCTTCTGAAGGCCTGTGCAAGGTCGGGAGAGGTACTGGCATTTACAGGTGGTCCCCAATGATCAGCTAGATTGACTTCTATATCACAGGCCACCAACATCACCCAGCACCTCCACATTAAACCTAACAAATGAAATTAGACCAAAGTATTACAGCTCACTGGAGGTCAGAGAGCTATTAAAAAGAGGGGGCCCGTTCAGATGTTGACACACCGCTGCACAGATTCTCCATGAAGATGGAGGGATTGATATGTATCTCACCAAACTTTCCCCTGGCACTGTCCTTCCTGCCTGACCCATGGCAGAGCTAGGTTTTGCAACAGGGGAGGGGACAGTGGGTCATTAGTGATAGACTGGAGAGAGAACCTTCGCTGCAGCCACATAGCAGTAGCAACACCCGTCCTGCAGGTCTGGCCTCAGCTCCGCACTCTAAGCACTGATATGTGGCACATGGAGTTGCAACGCCCCTCTATCATTACAAAGGGGTGTCTGGGCCAAATTTCTGTGAGTGGCCACAAGTCCCCATGTGTCATGTGGCAATGCCCAGAGTAAGGAGCCAGGCCCAGCCCTGAAAGACAGGAGATGTTGCTGCCAGGCGAGTAAGGGATGAGCTCAATCTCCAGCCCCATGTGAAACTTTTTGCCATATTCCTCCTTTTGTCAATTGCATAGTATGCTTGAAAAGGTGCCACACATACATCTAAAGGCTGCCACCATCCTCCATGAGCTCTGCCATTAGCCTGACCCTTCTTAGTGGCAGACCCTCAAACAGCAGGGGACTCTCAGTCTGCTCCTGGGCTAGAGGGAAGGAAAATGGTGCCATGGAAGCAGCTGATTTACACGCACAAACTCTGTATACAAAGGTTCACATGCACAGGGTCTGTTTTTCAATGTGGCTTGCTAAAATTAAATAGAAATTCACTTAATTCTCAACGAACAAAATTCAAATCTTATGAGACACAAATTCACGTATGAACCCCAGGAGCTAAAACAGACAAGTTTACAGGTAGCTATTTAGTTAAAAATATTCCAGCACAGACCATCACTGCTAAGTATGGGTGTAAATTTGACTTTTCAATCCACAAAGTCTCTTTATTTCTCCTTTCGGGCCACATACTGTCCTTCTGTCTGTAGTGCGACCCCCTTTGGTGTCAGTAGGTCTTGTGTGTGCAGTTCAAGAGCAACACCGTTAGGTGCAGGGACATTTCTTTCTTCCTGGGCAGGCTAGTAAGGTTGGAAATAAAGTGATTCCCTCTCGCTTTGCCTTGTGAATTCCCTCATGCTTGTAGAGATGCTCCTGCTTTCCATTAATTTATGCAAAGTGCTGTTAAACACATCACTACATGTGAAGATAAGATAGCATAATGCACTAATATATTTTTGTTGTGATTTTGAAAATTACTGAAAGTAACGGCACAGCTAATCTGCTACACATTTCTTTTAATTAAATAGCATTTGTAATAAATAGATATTCCCAATCCAATTTCTCTCATGTTATTCCATTGGGTTTGCTACCTACACCTTCACAGAAGAATCTGTGCATTACCTATATACTCCCTTGTACAATATTATTTCTGTTGTATATTACATAACTGTATTTTGTTACTGGACTAATATGCACCTTGAAGATTGAGGAAAAAAGCCCAGTTGTGAACTATGGGATGTCAGCAGCTGGAATCCTGTCCAAAAAGTCATTAAGATACAGTTAAAGTTTTATATGTAGGTCTCTAAAAGACCAACATTAATAGGATGCTGTTGTTTTAAAAAATCTTATAAATCAGAATATTCAATTAGGGTTCCAAATCCAGATCTAAATCTACCACTAGCTCTCCACCCACCCTCCACATGTGGCCTGCAGACATTTCATGGTTGCCATGTAAAAGATAGGCGAGGTGGGTGAGGTAATACCTTTTATTCAGCCAACTTCTGTTGGTGAGAGAGGCAGGCTTTGGAGCCACACAGAGCTCTTCCTCAGGTCTGGGACGGGCACTCCCAGTGTCAGCGCAAAAGGGAATACATTGTTTCGCCTGAGACGTTAAGCCCTATTGTAAGGGACCATAAAAGAAAATCTGTCCTGTTGTGTATTAAAGTCCTGTTGTGTAGTCATTACAACAATAAGGGCTGCATTTTTATTATTATGAAACATCTAAGATCGTGCCCAGGTTGAAAAGGTGCCCACTGTGCTGACTTTGGTCTCTGTATCGTACTGTATATAATGTAGATAACATCCATGATGCTCTCTGGTTGTATCTGTATCTGGAGGGTATGTCTTATTCAGACTCCTAGAATAAACTGGGAACAATGGAATTACTTCCAGCCCATGTCAGGAAAGCTCATGTAATACAACAAGGTATGCTACCTGTCACAGGATGTGGGATGGTTGTCTTCTTTTTGTAAGATGGGTAATTTGTATGGTGACAGCTGTGACCCTTAATAGATGGATGGACTGAAGGAGGGTCAGAACTTTTCCCCTTATGTAATGGAGGGGTAAGTTCACTAGACTTGAGGTCCATACTGGAACAGAGGATCGAGAAGTATGTCATGACTAAGGGGCTCTGTAGACTATCTATAGAAGGGTAGATGGGAGAATTAAAACTGGTATTAGGACCTTACAACTGAATTTCCTGACTTTGGGAGCATGTTTATTTTTAAACTATAATATTCAATGAATATTGCTGTTTTTAAACTCAGTGGGCCAAATTCTCAGTTCCATTGCTGGCTATTTTGTGCTGCCTGAAATGACCACAGCTTGCCAGTTGAGAATTCCCCCTGTGTCCACAAATAGCAGGTAGGCAGCTGGTGTGCTGAGCTCATGGCCTATCACATTGACCACATCTGTCTGTCTGACCATATCCACCAGTTCTCTCCTGTCTTAGATTTTAATTATAAGCTTCTTGAGGCAGAAATCATCTATTTGTTCTGTATTTGTACAGCAACTAGTACAAAGGATCCTTGTCCATAACTGGTGTTCCTGAGCTCGTCCATACTAACAATAAATAATAATAATGGAGGGGAATTCTCAATTGGTGTAAACCTGACAGAGCTGGTACATATGTTAATCCCCTAGCACTCCAGCACAGACAATGCATCAAGGGAAGAAGGATGTGGAGATAGCAGAGCAGAGCTCTACTCACCTACAGCAATTCTCAGGTGGCATATGCTTCTCTAGTGACCACAGGCAGCCGTTGTAAGTGATCTGACTTACATCAGGACTGATTCCAAGACAGCTTGAAAATCTGGGAGCTGTACCTGCTTTTCTGATAGTCCTCTCCAGCCTGTGCTGAGAATATTTTGGGAGAGGAGAGAAACTAGTCCAATATCTTTTCAGTTTAAACTCTTATCTTTCATAAATACTTTGGGAATTTCTGTTATTATTAAGGCTGTCAAGCGATTAAAAAAATTAATCACAATTAATCAAGCTGTTAACAATAGAATAGTATTTATTTAAATATTTTGGATGTTTTCTAATTTTCAAATATATTGATTTCAATTACAACACAGAATACAAAATGTACAGTGCTCACTTCATATTTACTTTTCATTACAAATACTTGCACTGTAAAAAAAAACACATTTTTTTCAGTTCCCCCATTACAAGTACTGTAGTGCTATCTCTTTATCATGAAAGTTGAACTTACAAATGTAGAATTATGTACAAAAAATAACTGCATTCATAAATAAAACAATGTAAAACTTTAGAGCCAGCTAGTCCACTCAGTCCTACTTCTTGTTCAGCCAACCACTCACACAAACAAGTTTGTTTACATTTGCAGGCGATAATGATGCCCACTTCTTGTTTACAATGCCACCTGAAAGTGAGAGCAGGCATTCATATGGCACTGTCATAGCCTGTGCTGCAGATATTTACATGCCAGATGCGCTAAAGATTCATATGTCCCTTTATGCTTCAACTACCATTCCAGAGGACATGCATCCATGCCAATGACGGGCTCTGCTCAATAACAATTCTAACCAGTGCAGACCAATGCATGTTCATTTTCATCATCTGAGTCAGATGCCACCAGCAGAAGATTGATTGTCTTTTTAGGTGGTTTGAGTTCTGTAGTTTCTGCATCAGAGCGTTGCTCTTTTAAGACTTCTGAAAGCATGCTCATCTCTCTCAGATTTTGGAAGGCATTTCAGATTCTTAAACCTTGGGTTGAGTGCTGTAACTATCCTTAGAAATCTCACATTGGTACCTTCTTTGCATTTTGCAAATCTTCAGTGAAAGTGTTCTTAAAATGAACAACATGCGCTGGGTCAACATCTGAGATAGCTGTAACATGAAATATATGGCAGAATGCGGGTAAAACAGAGACGTACAATTCTCCCCCCAGGAGTTCAGTCACAAATTTAGTTAATGCTTTTTTTTTTTTTTTTTTTTTAAACGAGGGCCATCAGCGTGGAAACATGTCTTCTGGAGTGGTGGCCTAAGCATGAAGGAGCATATGAATGTGTAGCATATCTGGCATGTAAATAGCTTGCAATGCTGGCTACAAAAGTGCCATGCAAATGTCTGTTCTCATTTTCTGGTGACATTGTAAATAGGAAGTGGGCAGCATTATCTCCCGTAAATGTAAACAAACTTGTTTGTCTTAGCGGTTGGCTGAACAAGACGCAGGACTAAGTGGATTTGTAGGCTCTAAAGTTTTACACTGTTTTGTTTTTGACTGCAGTTATGCAACAACGAAATCTACATTTGTAAGTTGCACTTTCATGATAAAGAGATTGCACTATGGTACTTGTATGAGGTGATTTGAAAAATACTATTTCTTTTGTTTATCATTTTACAGTGCAAATATTTGTAATAAAAATAATATAAAGTGAACACTGTACACGTTGTATTCTGGGTTGTAATTGAAATCAATATATTTTAAAATATAGAAAAACATCCAAAATATTTAATAAATTTCAATTGGGATTCTATTGTTCACCAGTGCAATTAAAACTGCAATTAATCACAATTAATTTTTGAGTTAATCGCATGAGTTAACTGCAATTAATTGACAGCCCTAGTTATTATTTAAATAGAAAAAATATTTTCCTGCCTGCATAATTCTCAATATGAAAGCACCTTGAAGAAAGTGTCTGTTTGTTGGTAATGCTCTAAAGAATAAGAAAGTGACTTTCTTTGTGTTAAAGTAAAAAAAGTGTGTTTAGGCATTCTGTGAACCTCCTGGAACCATGGAGGCTAAATAGAGCTGTAGATGTATGTGGTATTGAGTTGGTTTTCACTTGGTTGACTTGGCTTTTCCTCCTTTAGTTTGTGAAGAATGAGGGTCAATGACTGATTGGTTCAGATTTTATTGTTTATTTTACTTGGATCAGATATAAGAGTTGGGCAAAAGCTTTGCTGTGAACGAAGCCTGAGTTTGAGGCTTGATATATGATGCTAATAAGCTCTGGAACTACATTATCTTTATTATTGCGTCCTCCAGGAGCACCCACAATGCACTAGACACTATCCACATACCTCTGGAGACACAGTCCCTGCTTTGAAAAACTCATGTTCTAAGGATCAGCAACATATGAACAGAGGCTGTGAGGAGTAAAATGTATAATTTAAATATGTATTTAAAAGATTTAAATACAATAAATACCAACTATCTCCAAGTGCCCCTTAACCTAGCCATTATTAGTTGGCTAATTTCTTGTGGCTATCCCAGTGGAAGTGGGTGCCAAGGAGGGATTGGATGGAATAGAAATTACTGACCTCATGGATCAGTTCAGGAAGAGCCGTTTATGTATAAAGGCTAAGGAGTGACATGAAAGAAGGCATGGATATGGGAGTGAGAGCAGTGGGCAAATGGAGGGTCAATACTGTCATTTTGGCCCAGTGGACAGGACAGGGAGAATATAAGAGCAGATTGTCCTCCTCTCTCCCATTTCATTACCTCCCTGGTTTTAAGAAGGATCTGGAAGTCTTCCCTTCCATCTTCTAATTTAGTGAGTCACCAGGCAGAGCCACAGTGCTCCTCTCTCACCACTGAGTCTTCCACAGGTGGTCTGAATACACCCTCCCTAGCACCTGCAGGGAGCAAATGTGCTTCTCCTCTGGCAGGCAGTTCCTGCAGTAAGCCTAGGGCAGAAATCAACAAGGTGCCCTCAGTCAAGGGGGCTAGTTCCATCTCAGGTAGGAGTGGTAATCTGCACCTCCATGGTAATGTTAAAGGATTGGTTTGTGGCTGTCCCAGCATGTAAGACTGCAGCAGTTTTGTAAGACTTGGAGGATTATCTCCAAGTATCCTGGCCAAATTCCAATTAGATAGTTCTATCCCTCCTACAGACTTTAAATACTTCTGCTGTTTCAATCCAGTGAGTACTTCATTCCACTTTCTGTCCTAAAGTCGTGGGAAGGTTTGCTGGATGATTTTAAACAGCTAATGTAGCCCACCTAGCTGTAATGTTGTGGGACTGCTTCATAATGAAAGCACAAGCCAGGAGAAATTTGCTTTGCTTTGAGTTTTGAATTAGATTAAAACCAAACACGAGAGCCCGGAACCCATGCACAGAGAACCAGCTGTTAAGGCACCTAAGGCCTGCAGAAAGAAAACACAGTGTGTTTCAGAGCTGGGTGATCACATGTTCTGATCGTCCAGTTCTGACGCAGACTACTGGTTAGGTTGGTAAAAAGTGGTCCACTTCCAGGTTTAGCTCAGGATGCTGGAGCTACTGCTGCTGGGCTGAGCCATAGGCAGTCCTGCCTTGCAAAACCCCCTTCCTGCCTGAGACAAAGGCAGCTCTTCTGTCCTCATTCAGGCCCAAACTTGGACACAGCCCAGTGATCCCTCAGCCTTCCCTTTCTTCCTCCCACAGAACCACACCAGCCCAGCAGACCCCTCTGGCTCCCACACCCAACCTAACAATGCAGCAACCCTCCCTCAAACCCCTTCACTCCTCTGTAACTCCTACAGACCCCACAACCCAGGGCCCCTCATTCCTCCCCACAAACCTAATCCTCCCACTTCTTCTCACTCACCCCCTTCTCTTTCTCTCTCCCAGAAAGCCACAACCCAGCCTCCATCTCTTCCACACACCCACCCAGCCACTCTCCTTCCCTACCAGCCAGCCCCTTCCAAACCTCCACAAACTCCAGTCTGGGCTCCCTCTTCTCCACAGCAGCTGCCCCTCCTGTTCACCTCATGTCGCCATTGTCCAGCAGTGCCTCCTATTCTCAGTGTCTCCCTCACCAGTTCCAACCCCGCTTTTCCTCCACTCAGCTTTCAGCCTCCTCTTTGGATGTGCTAAGAAGAGGAAGAATGAATGAAAGAATGAGGCAGGGGAGGGATGGGTGGCAGTTAGTGAGAGAGCTAGAGGGGGGATCCGCCTGACCTCACCACTAAAATCATCCTTGTGCCTTCTCACAAACTTGCCCTCTAGCCCACCCTGCACACACTTAGCAATACAAACAAAAGGAACAGACAGACTCGATGTAGTACCCTTAACCATAACACACTATTAGTACTTAGGAAGAGAAGGAAATTCAGGTTATGGCAAAAAAAAAAAACGCTGAAGTCTTTTGCATAGTGCTTAACAGCAGTAAAAAAAAAAGCAAACAATATTCTGGGAGTGAATAAATAGTGTTATTGAATATAAATCTGAGGAAATTATTCCAGCACTTTACAAGAGACTAATGAGTCTGCATTAGGAAAACTGCACAGTTCTGGTCACCTTATTATAAAAAAGTATATTATAGAAATGGGAAAGGTGCAGCTAAGGGCAAGCAGAGTGCCACAGAGACACAATGATCTTAGTTATTCAGAAAGGTTAGAGACACAAGCTCTGTACTCTGAGGAAAAGAGTAGATTAAGAGAGAGCCTCGGTGAAGTAATGCCAGGTTTTAAAGGTGACAGCTACAATAGCTTTGAAGGCTACAAGGCTATCTGAACTACTGTCAAAGACAACAATGGGGCACAACCTAAGCTAGGGCACAATCGTTTAGATGAACAGGTTTGCATAGTGAATAGTAAATAATACATGGAGTAAAAGGGGGGTTAGAGTAGATTTATATTAAATTATCAAAAATACAGAGCCCATTAAATGGATATTTGGTCTGCCTCATTTCCAGAAGAATTAATGGGCATTTTTCATTTGATCATGCAGCTCCAAATCTTTTGCGAACCCACATAGTTGTCTCTAGAGTAATCCACAATTTTAGGGCCATATTTGGCCTCTGTGTGGGATTAACAGAGGTCTTCCTCTTCCTTTCCAGAGATGATAGAAAATGTTTTTTTAAAGGTAAGGAAAAGACTTGCAAATAGGGTCCCTGGAGTAAAATGTATATTTCTACACCTTTGAACAAAGGTAAAAGATAATGAATACTTTCTTACATGTGCTGCTCTTATATTTTTTAATATCAGATACTTATGTCTACTCCTTTTTCTAATAGAGAAATACTGTGCTATAAGTAGTAATATAACAACAAACCAAGACTAAATAAAAACATATATGGGGTTTTTTTCCCCTCTAAGGTCTCCCAGACACAATGAAATTGGTGACAATGCACGGGTCAAGAATGCAGCCATGTCCATAGTAATGCCAAGATTTGTCCTCAAGAAAATTGAGATGCATTTATTATGCATGAAATATTACACAAGTGTTATTGAAGTGTTGCTATATTTATGTTTGCTGGCAATGGAGACTGGCAGGTATGCCATTATTTTGACTTATTAATTCCTATTTTGTCCATTTGCTCTGTCATAGAGCGGTACTGAGACTTCATGCTTGGGATGGTGCACTCTATATTTTTGTTACTGGGTTGCACAAAGATAGTAGAATCCGTGACCACTGGAACATTGATCCACAGGGAGCATAAATTATGTGGGCAATAAAGAATGTTAATATAGATTTTTGTTGATAAATGTACACTGTTCCAGGGATAGCATCAAAAAAACCACCTTCCCTGGTAGATTGCCCTAATGCCAATTATGAAAGGGCATTCAAATAAAAGTTAAAAGTGTTTTAATGAATTATGGCATTTGGGATTTATTAAGGGCAAATCTTGTAGCTTTCATAGGAATATTAGTACAGATTAATGTTTAGAACTGTAAGGATAATTGAAACATGTAGCAGGTATTTCATCTACGGCAGGGTGGCCAACCTGTGGCTCTGAAGCCGCATGCTGCTCTTCAGAAGTTAACATGCGGCTCCTTGCATAGGTGCTGACTCCGGGGCTGGAGCTTCAGGTGCCAACTTTCCACTGCTCAACCCCAGGCCCTGCCCCCACTCCACCTCTTACCCCAAGACCCCAGCTTCTTCCTTCCCCCTACCCTGAGCCTGCTGCACCCTTGCGCCTCCCCCATCCATCCCAGAGCCTCCTGTACACTGCAAAACAGCTGATCACAGCCAGCAGGAGGCACAGGGAGGGAGGGGGAGGTGCTGATCGGCAGGGCTGCTGGCAGGCAGGAGGTGCTGGGGGTGGAGGGGGGGGGGGGAAGGGGAGCTGATGCGGGCTGCTGATGTATTACTGTGGCTCTTTGGCAATGTACATTGGTAAATTCTGGTTCCTTCTCAGGCTCAGGTTGGCCACCCCTGATCTATGGGTTTTATACACTTCCTGATATACCATTGAGGAAGTCACTCAGTAGAGAGTACATCAAGGCCATAGCTATTTTGGTGCCAAAAGAAGATCCTAGAAATGATGTGTGAGCCCCCAGAGGATTGGGGATGATGGAGTTATTTTCTTTTGTTTAAACTTCTCTTTCCATCGAGCACACTTGTATTCTCTGCCCCTGATGCGTCCATGATTATTAGTCTCCTTCTCAGCTATCGTTAATACATCCAAGCTACAGGGTCTAAATCTGACGTCTGATGTTTGGGGGGAATACATTTTATTTGTCTTAAATTTGTAAAAAGTGATTGACATTTCCAAATATGAAATATTTAAAATAAAATTAGTAAAAAAGGAAAAAGAATAGCCATTTCATTTTCAGATAAATATCTTAGGCTAGTTAATAAGTAGCATTTTGATATCAGTAGGTGTTACTAAGATTACAGGCAGAAAAACAGATCAGAGTAAAAAAAGCTAGCATTTTTTTGTGCTTGGATAGTAACAGGTACCAGCAGGATGTGAAAACAGGTCTGAAAAAGAGAAAAAAAATTACTTTAGAACCCACTAGATGTATCTGACTATACCATTCGTGATTATCAAAGTGCATTGAGCTGACAACAAGAATATTAAACAGGACTGTTATAGGGGCTGGCCACCTCCCAAGCACCCCCTTATGGCCTAGGGTCACTCTGCAGCTTCCTGGCCTCAATTTCCCCCCTTCAAGGGGCTTCTTAAACACTTCACACAGATTCTTCTCTGGTGTAGCATGCCCCTCCTTGGGGTTGGATTTATTAACATAACAAACTAATTCTCAAAATAAAGTTCTCAAAAATCCACATCAAGCCCATACTCTTTCCCGCTGGGGGTCTCCCAAACCTTCCCAGCCTGAACCATTTCCCCTGACAACTCAGGGTTCCCTGCTCGAGCATACTTGCTCCCAAAAGACTCTGTAGTCTCTCACTCCCTGAGCATCCCTCTACTGCTTCCTGATGCTCTTTATAGGAGAATTGAGCCACTAAATCCCTATTTAGGCACTTAAATAAATGTAGTCTGATTTTCAGAGGTGCCAAGAGCTCCCAATGCCAAGTGATGGATTATTGGGTCTGCTTAAGCAGCTGCCCTTGAAGGCAGGCATCAGGGGATGGAAGCAATGTATCACAGTTGGAGCATGGGCACTCCTCCACTAAGCCTTATGCCAGTGACAGAAGTTGGAATAGGCCCCTGCTGCTGTAACTTTCACTGGGGCTAGGCAGCGAAAGATCAAGGAGCCACAACCATTGCACTTGGACATAGCAGAGAATCAGGGCCCAACAGGAGTGAGAGCCGCTGTGCTTGGCAACTCTGGTTTTATGAAGAGGAACACGCCAGTGATAAAGGACTTATCCCTAGTTATGAGGAGGGAACACTTTACCAAGGGAACTGCCACTTTCTTCTTTTTATTCTATTTATTTGGAGAGCAAGAGGTTTGTAACAGCTGCCTTCAAGCGTTCATTGACTGGCTGAGGGGGAATTTGTCCCTGAAACATAATAAAAGAGTCTTGACAGGGGGAAGCTAGCCAAATGGAATAAATATTATCCATATAAAAAAGTGAAAGCACTATTGCCGTGATCTGGAGCCTTCCACTAAAGATCTCTCTCACCGCCTACATTTTCACCTTCTTTTGCAGGATCTTCATTGCAACAGGACAAAAGATCATTTGGTTCTAGACTGTCACGTATTATGAGAGACGAATATGTAATTTATGTGTCCTCTAGTTGAAAAATAATGTTTTGGTATTTACCGCCCACCAGCAACTTTTCAATCATCTGCAGAGAAATAGTTTACTAGACTGTATTTATCTTTGTTACTCAATACTACAAGTAGCCCCAGAGAGAGCAGGAACAGAAAAGATTCGTTGGTCTCAGATGATGATCACCCAGCTAGTCTACAAGCACTTTGGTAAAGAGAAATGAAACTTACTCTGAAATCTGATGACTATGTGATCAGACATCCTGCTCTTTCTGCTTGGCTGGTTAACATCCTATTTCCAATGCATATAGTCTACATGGTATCCTTGAACATGAACTAAAAAACACATACCATTTGCTGTTCCATATCCTCACCGCATTTATGGCCCATATTGTTGATTATAAGCAGAGTCACTCTCAATTCAAATAAAATGAGTGCAACATAAAAGATGAAAATAGATGTTCATTCAAGTTATCACCAAAACTTCGATCGTACTCATTAACATAGAGGGCCACCCGTTCACCTGACCATCACCTTGTCATCTAAATTTTTGTACACAAATGTTATACATGCAGCTACGCTATACATGTGCTCACAATGGGCGATTTGGTGCCCATTCTATGTAAAAACCACCTATACAGTGTGCAACTACCGATTTGTACTTGCAAAAGCAGTAACTGTGTGTAAACGGCTACACTACAAAATAGGAGGCCACATTTTGGAAACTTGGCCCATGAATAATACAAAGATTTCAAACAAACAACAACAAAACAACTGAGTAGACAAGATTTACCATAAAATGTAATGAGCTTAGTTATCAAAAGGATAAACAGTTTCGTGTTAATTACAGAAATTATGCATCCATTTAGGTGTGGAATTAGAGTTGCACCCACTGTAACGTTATCAACCAGAGGAATTGAAGAGTGAAGGAATTCTTGTGAGTGTAAAGGAGAACCCAGAGGCAACTGGTGTGGTCTTCTCTTTAAGTGTGCAAGTGCATTTTCAGGATAATTGGGGAGCTAGATGTGCGCCTTAAACTTAGCTGAGCATTTGCAGTGTCAGCAATTATGATAAATTGGAAAGCCTCGGTTTGCAATGTTTTGAGCTCTAGTCCTTCCACACCTCACAGACGGAGACAGCTAATTATGAAATAATTTTTCAAAATGTTCTATTTTTTCTTATTTTTAATTTTGCTTTATAGTGCATTTTTAAAATACATTTTAGAATGAAAACCACAGACGAAACACAATTAACTGAAAGAAAATACATTCAGCCAAAAAAAACAAAAAGAGGTTTAAAACCGTGTCTGTGAGAAAATACAAAACAATGAAAAAGCAGACCTCATAAATATAGTTGCAGTAAACACACAATGAACCTGACCACCACTGCATTACTTTGGCTTTATTCTAATATAAATTAATTGCAGACAAGTGGACAGATTCTCAATTATTGTGATAGAACTATACCAGTCTACACCCACTTGAGGCTTTGTCCCTTAGCCTTTAAGCTCTTCTGATCACTGACTGTCCTCGTGTACAGGAAGGCACTGCCTCAGTCCTGAAGAGCTAAAGCTATGTAAAGACAAAAAACATAAAGAAGGGCATGGAGAAAGGCTACAAACAAGTGTGATGATTAACACCTTGATAGTCCTTATTTTTTAACCCTTACCTACTAATTTTACTTTTTTCATCTTTTGTGTACATATTGTTTTCATTCAGGTCTATTTACTGTTTTATATTGGGTTCCAGTATAACTTTATTTTGTTTTTGTTTGTTTTAATTTTATTATAGCTACTTATTTATAGAGAAGATACCTTGTTTTTACTGATAGTCACTGTTTGAATGGAAGGGATGAAGAGAAGTAAGAATCTACATGGAACAAAAGAAGCTACAAATAGGATATGTAAGCTAATGCTTACAAAGGGTGTTGATTAGAGCAGTGGGTCTCAGACTTCATTGTACTGCGATCCCCTTCTGACAACAAAAATTACTATACATCCCCAGAAGTGGAGACCGAAGCCCGAGCCTGCCCGAGCTGGAGTGGCGGGGCAAAGGCAAAGCCCGAGCCCTGCCACTCCAGGCAGGAGAGGGGTCAAAGCTGAAGCCCAAGGGCTTCCGCCTGGGGTTGGGGGGCCTGTAACCTGAGCCCCACTGCCAGGGCTGAAGCCAAAACATGAGGGCTTTAGCCCTGTGCAGTGGGGCTCAGGCTTGGGCTCATGCCCGGGCCCCAGCAAGTCTAACACCAGCCCTGGCAACCCCATTAAAACAGGGTCACGATCCACTTCGGGGTCCCGACCAGCAGTTTGAGAATTACTGGATTAGATTCATATTTTATTTCACACAAAGATGTGGCAATCTTTCAGAACAAAACCTGGATCAAAGCAAAACTCACCTACTTTGTTTATTAAAGAGAAACTCTTAGCAATTTGCTAACGTTTAATTATCTTTCAGCAAATCTTTTGGAATGTCAGGTTACACCCAGTGAGTTTTCGGTTTCATTTTGGTTCCCACCTCATTTCTAACCATCATCTGGGGTAATCGTAAATCAGCGGTTGACTGGCATTCCTCCAGGTTCTTCAGGGGTGGTTATCTAGCCTGTCTCCACCACTTAGCTCTTTGGTGGCCTGGGAATTGACAAAATACAAAGAAGTCTGCTCCCAGCCCTTTTACAAAATCTACTTGATTTACATTATTAGGAAACCACAGAGCCTACAACCAGCACTATTGCTACTCTTTCTGCAGCTGAGGGACATGGAATCACTCTTTTGATTCCACGGCTGCTGCTCAGCCACAATGTCATCACCCCCTACTCCCTACTTGTCAACACAAAGCATAGACAGCTAGCTTCCTAGCTACCACTCCGTCCTGTTCCTTCTAAGAACGCCTGTGAACACATGCACTTGCCTGACCTGCTTTCCCACAGTTGGTACCCACCCTGACACAGGTGAGGAGCTGGCAGGGGAGAGGCAGGTTGCATGGGGTGTGCCATGTCAGGGAGCAGAGGAGGTTTCCTGCGCATTCAAAGTGCAGAGAGGAGGGACTGCCTCACTGCTCTGAGAAACCGTCACAACTCACATTTTGGGGAGCTACCAGTTCTCGCTATGTGGCCGCTGGGCATCAGGCAGAGCAGATTGCTGATCCAAAACAAGCAGAGTAACTGTTTTAAGTGGGCTGAGGGTAAGGCCCCCCCTATTCCAAGCAGTTAGCAGAAGTGTGAAATGAAAGGGGGCTTGAAAAAGAGTAAAGCAATCTTTCCGCAAGCTGAGGTGGATAAAGAAGGAAACGGAGCCAGCCTCTCTTCCAACGTTCCTTTATACAGATAATGGATGCTGTTTAGGTTTGCCATTAGGTATTTGCCCAAATTGCTTTTATGAAATAATTTCTGTTTAGTTCAATGTGAAGTACAACTGCCATGTCATTTTTACACTGAACTTAGCCTATGTTTTCTATTTCCCAGCTTTACTTGGTAATGATGAGGAAAGACTCCCGCAGCAGATCTGAGTTTCAGCTGAAGAATCTAGAGGAAAGGATTCCTCTTTCTCAGCTCAAGTGGGCAGCTCTGTATGGTAATGGATGTTTTAGAGGAAATGTGTTGTTCTGTGAGCTTGTTTGTGCTCATGTTGAAGACTCCGTTATCACTTGCGTTGGTGGCTGATTTCATTTGACAGACTGCGGCAGATTCATGTATATTTATGACATTTCAGGTTTAGATTGGGCAGTATTGAAAATAATGCAGACTTGCACATGCACAGTCACAGTCCGCAAATTAAAACATTCAGCATTTGCAAGATGCCAGCATAGATATTTTTAATTTTTCAGAGCACACCAGCACATCTGAAGCTTTCACTATTGTCCGGGATGATAAACATCAGACACTTGAGCTCTTTGAAAAATAGATTAAACACTCACTGGCCTACTGCTGCTTCACATTTTTCTTCTCACGCTACAAATGCTGTGTTTAAAATTAGCCAGTTTTTCATATTATTTATAATGTGCTGTCAATTTTCTCTAGAACCACATTTCTATGTGTGTGGTCAACAGCTGAAATGAAACCTGCCTTTGGCTCTCATGCAGGCTCATTCTTACCTGGTATTTGTCCAAAGAGCTAGGCTCCAGCGTGGGATGCTGGGCCACAGAAACTCCTTCAACAACCCTAGAAAAGGACCCACTGGGGATAAAGTTGTGGCTCAGTCTACTGTTATCACACACTTTAGCCCCTCCATATCCTTGAGCAGGGCTCTGGCTCTCAAGGATGTACTTCATCCAAGATCTTTTCACTTTATCTCCTCTTTTTCTCTAAGGTGTCAGTTAAGACATTTTTCCTAGCCCTGGATGTCAGCATTTCCATGCTGAAGTCTTTTAATGACTATGATCACATCACCTGTTAGGTGTGGGGAGGCTCACAAATCAGAGGTGAATTTTTAAGTTTGCAAATAAATGAAATTTCTTCCAGCTCATGAATTCAGTCTTAATTAGTTTTAATTAATCGGGACCTATTGCCTGCATTCATCCCGTGGTGCCACTTCCCATCTCTTTCTCTTCAGGTCTCCTCTTGCCGGCAGAGACCTGACACTCCCTATCCCACTGGACAGTCTCGATCTCAACTCCTGATCTGCTGCACTATTTGAAATTATTAAATCCACTGTTTATTCCTATTCAGTTTATTTAACAATCATCCTACCACCCCTCTTCTTTCGGAGATTCTTGTCTGTCCTGAACAAACATCAGAGTTAGACAGCTTCTTGCAGAATAATTACTATAAAACCAAGGTACAAATTGGGGCATGTTACTGATGTATGTGTTATATCACACTCCAGTAATCCTTAAGATCATATTATCAAAAAAATTACTATCATGTAATGCATAAAATGTAAGGTGAATAAAATTTCAGAGCGACTAACAAATTCCCAATGGGCTACATCCTACATCCACTTCTCAATAAATAAAAAATAATATTTATATATTAATTCCAACACACACAAGTGCATTAACATGGACCCAACAGTGGTGATCTCCATTCCTAAGTAACACAAATACGGAAAAATACAGGAAAATCCTGAGTTAATACAGTTCTTTCACAAACTTCAGAAATGACTTTTTATTTTATGGATGTTTTATTTAGTACACACACATATAAGAATGAAGGATGAAGGCTGAAACGAGGTTGAAGAAGAAAAAAGGGGAAATGAGTCTGCCAGCAGAAGTGGATGGGGCTGCAGGGGACAATGCAGTAGAGCTCTGTGGGGCTGAGGTCACTGTAGGTAACGGGGCCACTGAAAGAACCCTGCTTTGACTCTTGGTCTGGGTCCTATAAGTCATGGATAAATCCATTCTGTGGCCACAGTCAAGGCCGGCCTTAGGGAAAATGGTGCCCTGGGCCAATTAGTATTTTGGCGCCCTTTCTTTGAGTTTGAGAATGGCAGGATGGGGCGCAGGGAGCGAGCACCAGTTCCTGGCCCCAGAGCGGAATTTCTTAGCCCAGGGGCTCCTCCAGCCATACACCCCCTGACCACCTATCAGCAGGTACGTAGCCCGTGCCTGTGGGAAGGGGGGAACCCAAGGCTGGCCCTCTGGCTCCAAAGGGGCAAGCCCTGCTGCCTGCGCCTCCCTACCAGGCTGACAACGCCAGGCAGCATTGCCCGCCTCCTGCCTGGCTGGCCAGGGGCTCCAGCCCCTGGCTCACCAGCACTCATCCCACTCTGGCAGCCCAGGTCCACCAGCTTACAACACTGGGACGGCGACCCCCGACCCCCAACCACAGCACCTTGGGCAGGCGCCCACATTGCCCACCAGTAAGGCCAACCCTGGCCACAGTTCTGCCATAAATTGCGTGCAGATGGAGTGCCACATCTGGCTGATGTCAGTGTGGTTGTGCTCAAGCACAGCAGTTCATGTGTGTGCAGTGAACTGAAAGAACAGAGCTAAGGTTGGCTTCGATTGCAGGCAAATACTCTTTCTCCACTAACATTCTTTTGTTGTCAGATGTGACCATTGTCAAAGGCAACAGCATAAATGAAAGAAGTGGGGTCAAAAATGTATATAGGTGATGGTGTATGGCAAACTTGCCACCTCCACACACCTTCTTGGCCTCAGTTTTGCCCTACTGTCCTTTGGCCTACTCTGGCCCTAGAAGTGTCCTGGGCCTCCAGCTACTTTGGAGAGTCCTGCCCCACAGGACTGGGGCCACAGAGTTCATTTATGGAAACAAAACAAACAACAACAAAAATCCCAGCTCTCCCTTAGCTGGGCTTTATCTCGAATTAGGCTTGGCCCACCCTCCAGATGAAAGCAGCCAGGTTAGTTGGTCTCTCCAGCCCCTTTAATCCTTTTATTACATGTGCAGGACGGGTTAAACATGGCATCACACGGCATAAATATGCCCTATAGTGACTAGAGTACAAAAAACACAGAGGTCCCTTCTAATGAAAACACAAAGCAATGTCCATATCTTCATTTTATAATGAACACTAGGCCAAGTTTTCCCTCACCATCATCGAGTAGCATTGTGTCTGCTGCTGGAGTCCCAAGCTCACTAATCTTCCTGAAAGAAAAAAAAAAAAGGTGACAACTATGGGATCAACAGACAGGCCTTAAAAATCTGAATATATTTTATTTTTCCAATCCTTACAAAATAGTTAAGAGAATGCTTCCCAAGTAACAACCTGAACAGCAGAGCTAGGAAGAGTCTTAAAACATTGTGCAATGAATCAGTTCCATAAAAAACAAGCTAACTAAACCTACTTCCATTTAGCCTTTAGCCTAATTGAAGCCTCACCTATTCAGAAGCATCCACATCCTAGTCAAGGAAAGGCTAAAATGAAACTAAAATAATTTATGACAGGTCTGAATATAAAAAATTATTTGGGAACATTGTTCATATACAGATACATTGGAGAATTCCCATTCATCAACACTTAAAATATATAGAGAGAAAAACAAAATATACATAAAATAGGACAGTGATTGTGTTTTTAGCTAAAACTTTGTATAAAAATGTGAGCAATATGTTTTAGAAGTTTGTATGTATCACCAGAACTCAAAGTTAACACTACAGCCTAACAACATTTGTGGAAGTACTTGAAATACTTGGGAACCAATATAAAGCTCAGAATCCACGGTGATGAGCAAATTACAAACCTTAGAATGGGGCAGAAATAAATAAATAAATTAATTAAAATATTCCTTTATTCTGAGGTGACTGACAGGTAGAATCTAAAGGAAGCATCAGCCCTTGGTTTGTCGATTTATAGTATTTTCATTTAATAACAAATTTTTATTTTCTGATACAGTAAATCTTAATTTTTCTCCCTGCCACTTTCTCCTCAAACCCACACCACTAAAAAAAACACACAAAAGGGATCCTTTTACTTGCGCGCTAACATGTTACTATGTCTCTGCCCAGGCAGCCACGGATAAGTTCAGGTTCTGACTCCCCTCACTCACATTATAGTACGTTGGTTAGCTGCTAGACCATCAGACTTGCCTTTCTATGGGGCCCTGTGAAAATATTTTGCTGAAGTGTAGTAATGGGAATTATTTAGAGCCATATCACACTGTTGATCTGTATGAACCACTACTATTGATTTAACTGACAATTGAATATAGGGAACAAGGGAACAATACAGAAATACAATAAGTACATTCTCTCTATTGTTACAGTTTGGGCTAGAAAAAGTCTTAGAACAAGTTTGGAATAGCAGATTACTTAATACTGAAAGCTTTTCTTCTCTACCTGTTCCTCATTTCTTGCCCCTGTTCTCTGCTCTCTGAATTACTACATCTAATCCTTTTAATCTTCAACAATTGAATGAATAACAGATGGGCAACTGTGACAGCTGTAATAACATTTTTTAATTTATTGTAATGTGTGCCTGGCTATCTTTTGAGATTGTCCACAACCTTTATATTGTTTTGACTGCAGGAAAAAAGTTTTATAGGTTGCTACAACATCTCACTGACATCTACAGCAGCTGCGATAACCGGAGTCTATTCATTTTTGGTTTTTTGTTTTGTTTTCTTTAGTTTTAGTACCTGGGGAGACAGGGAGAAAAAGTGGTCACATTACACTCCCTGTTAGTACCCGGCCCAGACTCCAACCAGGAGACCATATCGGGTGATGAATCTTGGTCATGTGCCACCTAAACCACGTTGCGCATCGCTAAGAAGAGAAGTACATGGTTTCTGGCTTATCATGATTTTTGAGACCCTTAATGCTGACATGTTCATTACCTTGTACTCAGCCCTCTTCTCAGATATATTTTACCTTTAATTATATATATTGCAGAAATATGTTGCACAATATTGTTGGCAGACTGCTGAGGGACAGCTAGAAAATATTTCTCATATACATAGCAGTGTGGAGACCACATACACTGAGAAGAATTTAACACTTACACAGAATATTAAATACATTCCATTTATTCATAAGAACATAATTACAAGCAAATATTAATCCTGAAGGAGGAGATTTTCAAAAGTGCCAAGGGCTTTAGGAGCATAAGTAAGTCCTGGTGGCTTTCATTGACACTTTCAATGGTTCTTAATTCCTCAGGTGCTTTTGAGATCCCCTCCCTTAAATCTGTCATAAAACCCAGGCCCAGATTCTGCAACCTCCTGCTGCACAGAGAATGGCCCAGAATGCAGTGAAAATTCCATATTTCTGTTACACAGATGAAGAGGCGAACATGAAGCACAAAGTTACTTAGTACAAAATCATCTCCCCATGCTGGAGCCACGCTAAGATCTGTGGTACCTTACTCCATGTGGTCACACAGAGAGGGCTGTAGCTGGGATGGAAG
>NC_136380.1:304561284-304586284 GCF_965140285.1 Lepidochelys kempii | reverse complement strand
TCTTATCCCATGATTACTTACTTTGCTTAAGAGCCTTGGGTGAGGGACCCTGTCAAAGGCTTTCAGAAAAAATTCAAGAACGCTATTTCCACTGGATCACCCTTGTCCACGTTTGTTGACCTTCTCAAAGAATATGAATAGATTGGTGAGGCATGATTTCCCTTCACAAAACTGTGTTGACTCTTCCCCCAACAAATTGTGTTCATCTTTGTGTCTGATAATTTTGGTCTTTACTATAATTTCAACCAATTTGCATGGTACTGAAGTTAGGCTTACTGGTCTGTAATTGCCCAGATAGCCTCTGGAGCCATTTTTAATAATTGGCGTCACATTAGCTATCCTCCAGTCCTCTGGTACAGAAGCTGATTTAAGTGATAGGTTACATACTGCAGTTAGTAGTTCTACAATTTCATATTTGAGTTCCTTCTGAACTCTTGGGTGAATATCATCTAGGGTGACCAGATGTCCTGATTTTATAGGGACAGGCCTGATTTTTGGGTCTTTTTCTTATATAGGCTCCTATTACCCCCCACCCCGGTCCCGATTTTTCACATTTGCTGTCTGGTTACCCTAATATCATCTGGTCCTCGTGACTTATTACAGTTTAACTTATCGCAAAACTTCCTCTACTGACACCTCAGTCTGGGACAGTTCCTCAGATCTGTCACCCAAAAATAATGGCTCAGGTGTGGGAATATCCCTCACAGCCTCTGCAGTGAAGACCAATGCAAAGAATTCATTTAGCTTCTCCACAATGGCCTTGTCTTCCTTCAGTGCTCCTTTAGCATCTTGATTGTCCAGTGACCCCATTGATTGTTCGGCAGGCTTTATGGACTAGTAATATATGATCTAATAAGAACGACAAGTTTCTAATACATAACTAATATAAAATATTGAAAAATAGTGTTCTGACAGAAGAAAATCACATTCTCCAGGGGGAGTTGTGTTTAAAAACTGATGTCATGATGTGGTTCTAAGTTTTTAATTTTTGTGTTATTAATAGTTTTTATGAACTACATAGAGGCAAATTCATAATTATGCACAACTATTTGCAAAGCAAAGAAAAAAAGATCCTATAAGGAATAGTTTTTGCATTTAGATAGATAGATAGATAGATAGATAGAGAATATGCCTGAGTAAAACATTAAATACTTGAATGAAAAAGGGACACATTGTTTGTAAATACTTGGTAAAACAAAATTATTGCACCCAGTATTTTACAAGAATCACCATTCTGATGCTGTCCATTCTGGATATTGCCACCATGGTATGCTTACTATTTGCCTTTGAATTAAAGAAGAGTAGCTTTAGATTCTATTACTATTAATGGCATACTATAAAAAAGAAATACTAATAGAAGTACATATATTTAACCCCAAAAAGTTAAACAAGAAAATACATTTGATTAACCAAATTATTGTTGGCATTGTAGGCACAAAAGTTGAGTTTGATCCAAATATTATGAAGATTCATAATTTATAAATGGAAACTGTGTCAACTTCTTGTTGCCAAGAAGGCCAATGGCATTTTGGGATGTATAAGTAGGGGCATAGCGAGCAGATCGAGGGATGTGATCGTTCCCCTCTATTCGACATTGGTGAGGCCTCATCTGGAGTACTGTGTCCAGTTTTGGGCCCCACACTACAAGAAGGATGTGGATAAATTGGAGAGAGTCCAGCGAAGGGCAACAAAAATGATTAGGGGTCTGGAACACATGACTTATGAGGAGAGGCTGAGGGAACTGGGATTGTTTAGTCTGCAGAAGAGAAGAATGAGGGGGGATTTGATAGGTGCTTTCAACTATCTGAGAGGGGGTGCCAGAGAGGATGGTTCTAGACTATTCTCAGTGGTAGAAGAGGACAGGACAAGGAGTAATGGTCTCAAGTTGCAGTGGGGGAGGTTTAGGTTGGATATAAGGAAAAACTTTTTCACTAGGAGGGTGGTGAAACACTGGAATGCATTACCTAGGGAGGTGGTAGAATCTCCTTCCTTAGAAGTTTTTAAGGTCAGGCTTGACAAATCCCTGGCTGGGATGATTTAATTGGGGATTGGTCCTGCTTTGAGCAGGGGGTTGGACTAGATGACCTCCTGAGGTCCCTTCCAACCCTGATATTCTATGATTCTATAATTCTATGTGCACAGAGATTTAAGTGCCTTTTTAAGAAGTATCATTTTGACTTGGTATTTTATTTTAAGTTACAGGAATCGAATACTAATGTTTTAATTTTGTATTTTGCATGTCAAGTTTCAGAGTGGAACAGAGTGATAAACACCTACAAATAGAGGTTTATACTAGAAAAATCAACAAAACCTATTAATACTGATATAATGTCATCCTAAGCTTGCAGCTGCCTCTGGGTGTTGTCCTGCTCCCCTTTATGGCACTCCATTGTGGGGAATGCAGACACTGCACAGCTAAAAAGAAACGTACAAAGCAGAAGTGATCTTTAAAAATGCACATGTACTTCATAACGTATTATAATTCTTCCTCTTCTTCTACCTTTTGGATATTATTAAATGTGTTCTTTTGTTGCTTGGACAATTTCAAGAATATCTGATGTACTATATTATGAGGTAATGGATGGCTCATGGGATTGGGAATGGGAGACAGAAACATTCATTTTAAATTGCTAATTATACAATGGCCCAGAACAATAGTGAATGAAAACTATTATAACCAGATCGTGGTTCTGTGGCTTGTATGAAATGTTTTGGTGGTCTTTGCTTATTTCTCACTAGTTAAAACCACAGATCATAGCAACCACTACCATAATTGACACCCTTGCTGGCAGAAAAGAACGAGAAATGCATAAGTCATGGAGACTAACTCCCCTCTCAATCCTAGAAGTTGTCCTCTAGGGTCTAGGCTGAAGCATGCTGATCAGGAGGTGCAGCAAAACATACATTTGGATACCTGTGTTTTATAATTTTTGAGAATGAACAGACAATATCAATCCACAGTGCTATTAATCTAGCACCTTTCCTACAAACTGAATTCACAATTTTTTCTCACCATTAAAATCTAAAACAAAAGTTACCAATTTAGTCAGATTTGAACATCAGCTACTGATTGCCCTATAGTTATTTATCCTGAGGGTTTTCATTGCAAACATTACAGATCCAAAATAAATACTTATTGCATGAAGCAAGCAGAAATTAAAAAGTATAATGGTATTTTGTATTCTGGATCTGGTATGAAAACATATTATTTTGTTCACAGCATTTACAGCCAGTGTGGTAGGGGAACATGCTGTGAAAGAATTCACAATGGAAAGCGTATTCACACAAATTGTTACCAGATTTTTGAAATATGAACTCTGAAGAAGGCTTTGATCCCACAGCACGTCAAAGACTCCGATCATACCATTAATAACCGTGTTACTAAAACCAGGCCTAATAACATTTCATAGTTTATTGATTTCTTACACCTGGCTGCATGTTATTTCACCAAGAACTTATTTCAAGTGAGATTATTATTATTGTTTTAAAGATATAAATAAGTGAACAGATAAATATCAGCTATTCCCACAGGTCATCTGCCTAGAAATGCATGAATCCACTGTTAGAACAGCCAAAATGACTTGAATCTCAATCTTTTCTCAGAATCCAAGCTTTTTAGAAGATTCATTTTTGTTGAGAAGAGTCGTTCGAATGGCTTGAACTAGTAACCTGCTTACCTCAGCACACTGCTATCTTCCTCTCACAATTCCCAGAATACAGAGCTTCGTCCATCTCTGTGACTACCCTCGGTCTCCCACTTCCCTGTACAGAACCACTACAGAGATCTTAAGCTCTCTTCTCTATATGCCTCCCAGATATACTGGAAAGTGCACCCCCTCTTCTGGATCATGCGGTGCTACAACTTTCAACCCTCAGATTCTCTAATATTGATCACATCCTGGGGAACAGTATATTGAAGAATTACCATGATTCATTAAATTTAATTGCAGTAATAATTAGGGCCCAGCAGACCAGTACTGGTAGCCAACATCTGCAAAGGATGCTTGAAGATTGTTGAGCGTGTACGGAAGAGGGAAGAACTGGCAGCTGAGGGGCTGGTGTGTGGGGGTGGGGAGGAAGGATTTAGGTGACAATTAGGAAGGGAAGGGATCATATGAAGTAGCTTCTTAAAGTTCAGAGACCAAACAAATTTATAATTTGTGTGTGAACTGAACCAGTCTCTTGAGGTTTGTCCAGGATTAGACTGATCCTGCCTTGGTAACACCTGTTCAAATATCTGATACAATAATGAAAAGCGGTGACATCAGAACATATGGTCCATTCAACTTTTAAACACTAGTACATGTGTGCTGTTGCTGACAAGAAAACAACCAGATTCTATAACCTTGTACATGAATTCTTAATTAAATGTAGTTGAGATGTGGTTAACGAAGAGAAAAGATACTTGATCCAATATTCTGAATTATGGATAGCAAGTTTTCTACAGAGGTTTCAAGTCAAATCAGTTTTAATGTAAGGGGATACTCCATTCAGCACATGGAGAAGCAGGCCAATAAAGAACAAGTAGTTACAGTAAACTAGGTACGGATCATCTTAATGGAAACTGAAGTGCTCACTCCAGGCTCTGAATAGAAAATATTATTTGCTTTGAAAAAAAGAATAAGTCAGAGCCCTTTTCTAACACTCTGTCTATGTATTAATATATCCCAACCATTGTAGTAACTGAGCACTTCCTAAGTATCAAAAAATTGAATTAACAACAACCATTTCCGTCTTCTTCCTTCCCAACTTGCAGAAGAAATCATTTGCTTTGCATTTAATTCTGTAAGTAGCGAGTGCTGTAGCCTTTCCATAATTCTCAGTGGAATAAGCTCCATAGTTTAGGTCTGGTTGCTGTGAAAGTTCTCCCGTCTGGACCCAAAAGCTTCATTGGTCTGGTGGAACAATATTGTAGAAAGTGTTGTGGGACGTGACGGAGTGGCAAGCAGTCTCCCAGTAGGCCAATTGCATGGAGACCACAGAATATGAGAACGAAGACCTTGAGTTTGGCTCTGTATTCAGTGGTCAGCAGCAATGCAGAAAATGGAGCACTGGGATGATGTGTCCACAGGGACTTGTGTAGCCAAGCAGATGTCCTGCATCATTTCATGCAAGCTAAAGATTTGTGTGTATGTGTGTGTGCATACATGTGCGTTACTATTCCTAGATATAAGTTGCAATAATCAAGTTTCGAGGTTACCATTTTTTATCACCTTGGATAGTTAGGCATCCGATAGCACTGACTACTCCAAAAGTTTAGATTTAATCTGAATGCAGATGACCTGGATGGTGGGCGATGTTCTATCAGGGGAAAGGTCTTCTTACCAGCATCACCTCAGTCTTGCTTGGGTTCAGATTTAGCCAGTTGCTCTTCATCCAAAGGCTGACTTCAACAAGGCATTCAGAGAACTGGGAGATGGTACTGTTTATCATTTGATATAAATGAGATGTAGAATTGGGCATCATTTGTGTACTGCTGGCTCACCAATTCTCCCAGTGGCTTCATACTACAAGTCAAATAAAATTAGTAAGAATAGTATGAACTTCGTGGGATTCTGCAGGTAAGGGCTGAGAGAAAAACCTGAGTCATTTCAAGGAATTTCCATTCATCTTTGCAGCTTCTTGGAGGCAGGACAGGCGTATCTGTCATGTAGGAAATCTAAGCACAAGCTAAATTAACAAGAACTAGCCCCTCTCTCAAATTCTCTCCTGTCTGTTCACCAGAAAAGACCTGAGGAAGAGCTCTGCGTAACTTGAAAGTTGGTCTCTCACCAACAAAAGTTGGTCCAATAAAAGACATGACCTCACCCACCTTCTTGTCCCTCACCAGAAAAGAGACTAATAATGATCCATGTGGAGAGTCATGCCATCCAAAATAGCTGATTACATTTAAGGACAACCACACCCAGTTTGGATTTGAGCCCTGTGATGCCCTTGTGGTTTTAGCTGGCTGCTTTTGGGGAAAGAGTCTAGAGATTTCCAGAATCTAGCCACTACATGCTTCTCCCAAATCTCTGTTTTCCCCCATGTGGAGGAAGGCAAAGGAAGCTGCTGGGCCTGGTACCCAAGCTGGAACCTGGTGGGTCCAGAAGGCCTGACATACCCTCTGTAGCCTTGACTGCAGTGCTTTGTGTAGTCTAATTAAAATATTTCAAATGCAATTCAAATAAAAATAGTTGAGGACATGATGCCATAATATGCCTACAATATTATAGCATATGTGCCAACTACTAATGTTGCTGGAGCTACACAGCCAAAACCACAATAGTATTAGATAACTAAATACAATAATACAAAAACATAAAATAAGAGCCACTGGATTCATCTGTCAGTAACAAAAAATGAAAATGAGATTGAAATCAGGCACAAAGTCTCCATTATCATATACTTCTCCTAGACTCTCTCTATCACAAGATTACACCTCCAGATGAAAATCCGGGTTAAACTGGAGGCAAGTTGTAGATATGCATAGTTTAACAGGGAACTTTTTGAAATAAAGCCAAAGTTTTAAGAGGATATTTTCTGTTAAAGTAATATAGCAGAAACAAGTTAGAAGATATGCAGAATTAAGTACCCCTAAACAACCTTAACCCTGCCCCCATCCAAAATTAGGAGACAGTGTGACGCGAAATTATGAAACAGCCTTATGCCTGTACCTTACATCTTCTACAACAATCATATGAGCCACATACTTCCAATAAACTGTATCGTAATAGATGTATTTCTGCATTGTAACACCCACCACTGCATATTTACTATCTTGAAGATTTGGGACTATCCTCCAATTTACCCTCAATTGACAAGACAACATGGAGTTCCTTAACTCTGCATTTTCACACTTGGTTTTTTGTTGACTATTTTCATTTTTACCTTAACCAAAAATGTCTTGACTTTCCAATAATTTGTTTGTTTACCTCAAATATTTTAAAAGAGGTTATCCTTTTAACCTATTGACACATACAGTAGTACGCCTTCCCTTCAGTTTAACTAAGTATTTTGTGTCTGAGAATCTCCTTAGATTCTTCTAGGGAGTTGTTTATTTTCCACCAAGTATACAACCTAGATTACAGATGCGTTTATTAGCATATTTCTGTCTCTTTCATGCTAGACCTGCACCAGCATTTCTTCAAAACAGCATGAATCCCCTCCCCTGTTCTTCTCCCCCCACCCATAGACAGATCAAAGTACCATTATTGTTAAGGAAAATGCTGCTTTGTAAAAATGTTGTTATCTGCCTCAGGCAGGAAAGGGATGAAGATTCTGTAGCCACTGGCTTCCCCGCCCACAGAGTGGGGTGAAGTATGTGTGAAGATTTTACCACTTACTACCTGCCTCCACTATGCAAGGAGCTGAATTATATCATCACATTCTCCTGTAGGATAAAGGTTGAAGATGCCACTATCAGGGAAGCATGGATCCTTAATGGAGGCTTTTCTCAGTGGGCTTCCCATTCTGCTTTTTCTGAAGAATCCCCATTGTGCTGGGATGAAATGAGGAAGTGCAATCTCTCCTTCCCCCAAGCATGGTTTGGAGGAATTCCCTGAAGTCTCCTGGGCGTTCAGAAATTCCTTTCAGTGACATTTCACACCCGCCGCCCCCATACACACACACACACACACACACACATATTCAGTTATACAAGGGAGAAGTGGGGAGTGGCACTGGTGCAGGGATTGTGGGAGAGGTGTAATAGTTTCTCCTGCTGCAAAGAGCAGATATCTGAGGGAGTGCACACGGAATGATGATTCCAATGATGCCTGTCCCCTTTAGTACCACATTAGAGGGGTGGAAGCAGGCTGAAGAGAAAAGGTAGGAGAAGATAATGGCTGCCAGTAGCAGATAATTGAGTTAGGATCTCTATCTATTGTTTCAGAGTAGCAGCCGTGTTAGTCTGTATTCTCAAAAAGAAAAGGAGTACTTGTGGCACCTTGGAGACTAACCAATTTATTTGAGCATAAGCTTTCGTGAACTACAGCTCACTTTCAGCTTGTTAGTCTCTAAGGTGCCACAAGTACTCCTTTTATCTATTGTTTGTGGTTTGTCAAGCAGGAGAGCAGTGGGTGAGGGATGAGTTTATATATTTTGATGACTATCCCTGCCCACAACAACAGGATTAGAGACTTGCTTTCCTTATTACATAGAAAATAAAGTCTCTACAAGCCATTTGGTTAATTTTTAATATCCACTAAGGCCCAAAAGATCATTCTGATATTCATAATTCACCAACCTTCATAGTATCTTCCAAATTTTGTACCTCCAATCTTGAAAACTGCAAAACCAGAGCTCTTCAAACCAAACTGGAAGTTTCTAATCATCACTACCTTTAAAATGAGTTGTGACAAAAAAAAAAAAAAGTCAAATAGACCCCTCTGGAAAGAATTACAAAGCCCACCATTATCATTACAATGACTGGTCGTTTACATAAGACTTCTCACTTGCTAACCGCCATAAAAATATACATGAATGGTTTGAGTCCCTCTCTATTATCCACAGAACATCCAGACCCTGAGTTAGTATCCAAACTTTCACCATTCCTGGAATTTAGCTTTATTGGAAATTCAAAAACAATAACACAATCTAAAATTCAAGCAGTCTCCCTCCTTGAGCTTGCCTGGCTCCAGGGTTTCACTTCAGGACATCTCTAGTTATTCTGCCTCCAGAGAGCCACTCCTACCTCCCTTATCATCCCAGGAGGAATGAATAAGCAGCATATACCACAGAAAATCAGCAAAATTTCAGAGGCCTTATGCAGTGTTCTAATACCTAATGTCACTGTGGGTAAAGAGAAGAGTGCCACCACTTTGCTACAAGGTAGTTTTGCATCTAGATTTGGCAAATGGAAGGATTAGGTTAAAGCCAAGACCCCAGAGTAACGAACTAGATGTGAAATTCTAGCATGACTGCAGATGGAAAAAGCTAGTATGTGTGCTAATGTATCTGTTGGGGAGGAAGGATGGATATTGATAGAGAGTGCTTGCCATTCACTGAACATTTAAGCTGAAGCGACCACAATGTAGAAAATTATTTTAATGAAATAAATATGACGCAAGCAATACAAAGGGTGCTCAAATGGAGGAAAAGGTGACCAAGAAGGCAGCTTAATACTAGAAATCCCAAGAGAAAAAAACAGAAAGGAATTACAATTTTATCTTTATCCTCTATATCTTTAGGGAAATAAATTACTGTTCAATAGATAGCAGAGAATATTCAGATATTGTGCTTCTAGAGGCTAATCATTTACAAAATGACTTACAAATCTACTGGATAACAGGCATTCCCAAATATTCCATGCAAGAGAACTTATTTTCCAATTTGTGTTATGTAGATAAAAAGCTCCCATACTTATAGTCTAACTAATTTAGCAGGCTGAACAAGTGACCTGAAATATGAAATGATCATATTAAAAGATTCCAGGTCTGGGAGAAGTCCTTGCTTTTTCTGGAACAAGAGACCTTAATGAAATGGAATGGTGAAAAAAGTCTATCACAATAAAATCTAGATGGAAACTAGGAGGGCCCAGGGGAGATCTGAAGAAAAGAAAATCAAAGAAATGAAGATAAATTCTTGGAGTGGAATCCTGGCTCCACTGAACTCAGTGGCAAAACTCCTCTTGACTTCAGGCCAGGAATCCTAAAAGAGAGTTAATGGTTTGCTAGACTACATGGGAATAAAAAGAGCAACCAAGGAGGATAAGAATATTGCTCAGAAACTAGATAGACTAACTTAATTACAATAGACTTCATGAGAGAATGCAAGGAGGTTGGGGGAGATAGCTAATCCAGATTTTTTTTCATTTTTTAAATGTTTTATATTCCTTTAACATGCACTATGGGTAATTTTGGAAACTACAGGCAAGTAAGTTTTACATTCCTACCAAGTAAAATATTTGAAATAATAACTATACTACACTATACAATAACTATACAACAACAATACAACATCTAGATGAGCAGGATATGATAGGGACAGACTAGAATTGTTTCTTTAAAGAATAATTTTTTTTCTCCAATTAGAATTATTTAAGTGAGCAAACAAAAAGGTGGGTAAAGGAGAACTGGTAAATATTTATTTAGACCTTCAATAAGCCTTTGATAATAACTGCTGAGGAGGGACTTTAAGTAAACTAAGGTGTTCTAGGGTAAGAAATAAAGTTATGTCCCTGATGAAACCAGTTAAGTGATAGAAAACAAGGACCAGGAATAAAACGGTCATTTCTCAGCATGGAACGAGGTTAAACAGTGAGTATACCCTAAGGATCTGTATGTAACTGGTGCTTAGAATATACTTATTAATGGGGTAAAGGAGTAAATAGAGAGGTAACAACACTAGAAAATAACTGATGTTTATTTAGATTAGTCTAATCAATAAAGGATTGTGAAGAACTTTAGAAAAACCTAATAAAGCTAGGTATTTCACAACATAATGGCGGATAAAATTTAATGTAAATAAATGCAAGAAAAATTATATATTGTTTATATATGTTGATGGGTTTACTATTTAATGCAACCACTCCAGAAAAGAGATGTAGGTACTATTGTGGATGCCTCAGTGAAAATCTCTGCTTGAGATGCAATAGAGATTAAAAAGAAAAAACACAACATGTTAGAGTTAAGAGAGGGTATATCACTGAAAATATTACATTGCTTGTACATAAATTGATGGTATGCCATCATCTTGACCACTCTCTTCAGCTGTAGTTAAAAGTTATACAGCAGAAACTAGAAAGAGATAACAAAAATGATTAAAGACACAGTAAATACACCCATATGGGGAAATATTAAATACAACAGTGCTGCTTTGTTTGGGGTTAATCTTGCTGCCACTGAACTCAATGGCAGCAAGAGCAGGGCCTGAGAGAGGAGACGAATAAGAGGCGGCATGACAGAATAATGCAAAATAAAGCAATGTGTAGAAAAAGTCAAATGAACAAACTTATTTATCCTTTCTCACAATATAAAAACATCCAATTTAATACAGCATCTTGCATGATCCCTCTGTCACTACAATCATCTCACTATTAATTCCTTCTCATAATACAAAGGTGCACACCCAATGTAAAAGAGAACTTCAAAAATTCATTCATAACCTGTGGAGCTCACTGCCACAATATATTACTGAGGCAAATAACTTATTAGAATTCATGTACGCTTTTTAATTCTAAGAATGTGATCTGTCACTACACTAGAGTAAAAATTTGTAACGCTCATCTCTTATTTTAACTATCTTAAAAGAGCATTGACTAAATAGCTACATGCTATTTGGGGTTGTAGACTAGACACTGTAGGCCAGATGTTCTGTAACTCCCAGCACCTGTGTGTAGCCCTGTATTTTGAGGCCATCATGTGGCCTGCCCACAATTCACTTAAGCTAAACTAGCCTCAGGGAGGCTCTAACATACATTTTGTTGCAATTGTCCCTTAGGAATTGTTCTGGCAGCCAAGAGTAGCCAGAGCCCAGCATAATCTGGCTTTGCCCCCACCATCCCCTGAGATACTCATCAGAGAACCCCCTAATACCCAGGGGGACTCCACCAACAATATTGCTCCTTCACGCCATGAGGCAATATAATAGGCTGCAACAGAATCCAGAACCCTCTAGCTCCTCAGTTCCAGCAAATCCCATTATCTGTTGTAATGGAAAATTTCAAAATAAGTTATGTTGGACACTGTGTCCTACATGCTTTGCATCTGCCATCCGCCCTGTATTTGTATCAAACACAGATCTCTGCCTCTGTTCTTCTCGCCTATTGTTTAGCTATAATACATGTTCTGCTGCTCAACATTATGTTTCAATACTGTCACTCACAAACAAAGCTAGAAATTACTCCTAGCTCTTAGGTTTGTTTGTTTTTTATTAATTATCATTATTATTATGTATTATTTGTAGTGCAGCAGCTCCCACAGCCACGGTGCAAACATATACAAAGACAGAGCTGAACAGCAGGCAATCTTTTGAGATCTTTTTACATCCACATACTTGGGGGTCCACAACCATATTCCAGTTTTCAGAAAACAATATGGAAGTACCTGTGATTAGGATGCCGTTAATACATTTTCTTATGACTTCTATAATAATAAACCCTATAACTCTAATTGGGTATGATGCTATACAGTCAAAAACACAAAACAAGGCTGCTGTCTCAGGGAGTTTATCATCTTAAATTGGATCAAAACCAAAACAAACAGGGTGTAGCTAGGATGGTGAGACACAAGAGGTCATTTATTGTGTCTGTACAGTGCCTAGTAAAATGGGGCCCAACCAGGTTGTGGCCTTCAGGTGCTACCACTATAGAAATGTTTAATAATATTATTAATAACAATAACAAGAGGAGGAGGAGGAAAATAGCATAACTGGTAGCACAGTTACTTATTGTGAGCAGGGACTAGAAGCTGTTGGAAAATTGGATTTCATGTTAGAGACTTTTAAAATATGTTTATGTAGCTGTAGATATGAAGGATTTCAGGCCTAGCAGAAGAAGTAAGTTTTTGAGAAGTGATCTGAACAAGGAAGGTTGTCACTTGGCACGCAAAACCTGCTTAAGGATATAGGGCCGCAAGGAAGAAGGGATGAAGACAGAGTGGAGAAACAAATTCAGAGAGTGGTTGGACACAATGTTTGGGGAGAAGAAAAGGAGCAGGCGGGGAGTAGCAGGGAATAAATCAGAGATAGGTGTGGAAGCAGTTGTGCAGAGCCTTGAAGTAGGGATAGTAGCTTAAGTTTAAAGCAATGGGATCTAGGACACAGCCCTGAGGAGCCCAACAAAGAGTGTGTGAAGGGAGAACTCTGAATTGAGAGAGACTGAAGGAAAAAAAGCAAAATCTCCAAAGCACAGGAAAGAAGTTGTTTACAAAAAGCAAGGTTCAACTGTAAGGAAAAGAGTAGAGAGAGAGCAAAGAGGAGAAGAGGCCTTTGGATTTAAGTCATTGATCTTAGAGCAGTTCAAGTTTAATAAAGGGGTCAGTACCTGGATTATATCTTGAGTGAAACATTACTGTACAATATACTGTAATTTATAGCATTATGGTTTGAAAATATCTGCCTGAATTTGAAAAAACAAAATGTACATTCTAAGTTGTATTTATTGCAATTCAAATGCTCTAGCACAAAACTGTGTCCACCCCTTTGAAGATTTGGGCTGTATTAATAAATGTACAAATGTAATAACAGGACATTACCTATATATTATCATAGGCTCTTGTTTCAATATATTTCTTTGTTATCAGTAACCCATTTTACTGCAAACAAAGTAAAAGAAAGCGCCAGTCCAACAAGCACAGGTAAGTGTGTCAAGAACCTCAATAAACAACCTAATTACCATTCTAAATATGTTTGTTGCTTTTGTTTACAGGTAGTGGCACAAATAAAATACAACTTTTATATACACTGTCTTTCATACAAGCTGCACCTTGTGCCCCAGGATGTTTTTCAGAGTTAAATAATAAAATAGTAATTTAGTTTTCATGTTCTCTGAGGCAGGGAGTGTCTTTTTGTTCTGTGTTTGTACCTGATTCAGTTGGGCTCCTGGCCCATGACTGGGGCTCATAGGTACTACAATAATAAATAACAATAATAAATAATGATAAGGTTAATTTAAAAAAAATGAGCAGAAGGGGAGAAAAGTAAGAAGTAAATCAAAAATGAAAAGAGAGGTTTTCAGCTACATTTGAGAAGAGGAATTGTTGAGCTATGCCAGAAGATGAACAGGAGACACTGAATGTGGTTTAACTTTATTTCTAAATGTCAGGGAGTATTCAGCAGATAAAAGTGCACAGTTCAGGTAATTCCATAATCATTGACATATTCCTGGGGGAGGCCTTCCCCCTTTATCCATTCTGGTCCCAAGCCAAACTGCTGGTGGGACCTTGTCACCTCCACCCCTCAAATGAGGGTTCATGGGGGTCGATAAAGTGGGGGGAGGGGCTGGCTCCCTGCCATACAAGTCATAGGAGCCCTGATCTCCCCTTTTCCATTCCTTTAAATAATACCTCCTTTACCAGTCCATTTTTATCTGATCACCCTATCCCTTCCCTATAGAGTACCTGTACTAGACATCTGTCCCACTCTTATATACATAGCTTAACCCCTGTTTCATGTTCACTTCAACGAAGTCCCCAACCCGTGGTGGGGAAAGTGACCCTCGCCCCACTACCCCGGCCTCATCTTGGCCAATCTGGCGGTGACGGAAAAAAATTCTTCCCAGTTCCAGAAAAGAATTACAAGCATAATGCTCACAGCTGATCATGGCAAAACCTGGTAGTCTCCTTTCTCTTCCTGTCACCTGAAAGGGATGGGTGAGCATACACATTATGACCTGGTCTGAAGCTGCTGCAACAAGTAACCCTCTGGCTATCTAACCCTTAAAGGGGCCACATACCTTCTCCTACAAGCCAGACAATGGCTACCACCGCTTAATGTATGGTTAGGTTATTCTATGAGGCAAAGAGTAATAGGCTGTTTTAGACAAGAGATCTGCAGAGGAGAAGCCTCTGATATCAGTGGTAGCAAGATTGTGTGGATGTATCAAGGAATCATGGAGCAGGTCCTCAAGGAATCAATTCTGAAGCACTTAGAGGAGAGGAAAGTGATCAGGAACAGTCAGCACGGATTCATCAAGGGCAAGTCATGCCTGACTAATCTAATTGCCTTCTATGACGAGATAACTGGCTCTGTGGATGAGAAGAAAATAGTGGACGTGTTGTTCCTTGACTTCAGCAAAGCTTTTGACACGGTCTCCCACAGTATTCTTGGCAGACAGTTAAAGCAGTATGGGCTGGATGAATAGACTATGAGGTAGATAGAAAGCTGGCTAGATTGTCGGGCTCAGTGGGTAGTGATCAATGGCTCCATGTCTAGTTGGCAGCCGGTATCAAGTGGAGTGCCCCAAGGGTCAGTCCTGGGGTCGGTTTTGTTCAAAAAATTGATACTGGATCCTAAAATGAAGGGACAGTCAAGTTACTTGTGGATGAGGTGATGTGGTCATGATTTGGGAAAAGTTCTGCATATGCTAAACACATCACAGAGAATAGGCATTCGAGAAGGACATAGATAACACAGTTGCTATAGTAAATAGGACAAAAAAAAGCATGAGCAAGGATTTCAGCAGCGGTGTCCGAAGATGCCAAAGTTATAGAGTGTGAAGATATAATGGAATGTAATGAAAAATATGGAGAGAGAAGAATTTGAGAAGAACTGAGTTTGGGAATGTTCCTATTTCCCGAGAGAAAGACTTTTGTTTTCAAAATATCCCAAAGGGTAATTTTGGGCAATTGCTCTTCTTCCTTGAGTGTTCTCTCATATATGGAATTGATGGGATCTATTCTGTTACCCCTTCTGTTCAAAGTGTATTTGAGGCTGCTGGACAGGTACGTGAGAGGACATGTGATACTACACATAAAACATGGGCTCTAAGTCTCCATCACATCAGTACTGGTCTGGCATAGTGGAATGAGTGACCCAGTGCCTATGTGTGGAGCTGGACAAAGGCTACTGTCTTTGGTGCAAAACAACAAAGAGTTTAATAATGCTGATTGGTGGAAGCAGTCAAAAAAGCCGAAGTATACTGTCTTTGCAGCCCAAACTGAGGGAGCACACCAGGCATCTGCATTACATATTTGTAATCCACATGGTGCTTTAAATCATGGCATGCCCCTGGAAGCCAAGAGCACTTTTTTCCATCTTCACCTTGAAGGAAGGTTGTGAATTCTCCTTTTGGATACAGACCTGATAACAGTTCTCCATGCTTTCGTCAATTTGAGATTGGATTACTTTAATATGCTCCGCATGTATGGGATTGCACATTGAGACTAGGTTGTTCTATAAACTTATTAAAAATTAAAATTGTGCATGAAAGTTTTCAGCTTTTTATAATTTGTGAAGTTTGACACGTACTAAAAAATGAAATAATATATTTATCCTTCTAACGTATGACGGCCTAGATTTTCAGCTGGACCGCAGTCTGTTTTGGGCGGTGAAAATGTACACCCGTATTAAGTGTTAGTATTAATATTAGCAATTAGATGGCCAGCAGCCTACCAGTGAGATGGCTTACATGTGCACAAACATTTAGTGAGCTGTGTAACATAAATAGTTGGATCTACAATTCAGTGATGGCATAAAAATGCAGAGGCACATATTTGCACTCACTGTATTGCATCTAGAAAAAGAGTAGCCACTTTTAAGAATCTGGGCCTATAACATTAAAGTTACTCCAACAATAAAGCCCCACATCAAAGGTTGATGGAACCCAAATTGTTTCTGCAGTCTTGGTATTGTGAGTAAAGCATCCTTACTAGCAAAATTACAGCTTGAGTTTTAGTGCTCTTGTAAAATATAGGCAACTCCCATGTTCTAAATTTATGAAAAATTATAAAACTGCACTGCAGAGGAGTCTGCATGTGCATATTTGGACACATATATTTTAAGCATATAATATACATAGTAAACTTAAAAGACAGCACATTCCTATGTAGAACTATTTAGTGAAAAACATGAAAACCTTGCCAAAATGCTGAGAATTCACAGCAGAAATGGCAAAAAGTTTTCAGCAAAGCATCTACTTTGCTGAAAAGACCTAAAGACTCTGCAAAAAACCCCACAGTTTCCTACACATTTCCACAACACCATGCTATGAGGATCTGACACTCTTCTGTTTAAGGCAGCTGAAGTGACTATATTTCTGGAGCGATCTTTTAGTCAAGAGAAAGCAGAATGAATTGTGTATGTGCAACAACTGGGGTTGGAGTAAAGAAAAAAAGAAATAGCAACTGCTGACCCTGGGTAAGACACAGAACATTTAAACAACTAAATAAGAAAAGTCAAAGGGCTGGAATGATTGCAAAGTACAAGAGCATGAGTCTAGAAAGATCAGAAAATTGATGAGCAGAGTAGTAGCATGTAAGAGGATGAAATGAAATATAAAGTAAAACAATATAAGAATGGTAAGTAGGAGAATATAAAATTATAGGGAAACATTACATGTGATTAACAATATCAAGGTAGAGCAGGGACATATTTTAATGATCAAAATTTGATTATTTACTCTTTATTATTTACAGTGGGGTTCACAATGTGTTAAGAATGCACAAACTTTATGAAGGCACAGTGACTGCTCCAAAGATAGCATATTGTAACATGATCCAAAACATCAGCAAAAGTAGTAGACTTAAATGGTATGAACACACTAAGATGGGACACTGCACTCACTCGATTTGCCTGACACTTTCAAATGCTTGGCAGTGGGAGACAGAACCACTACAATTTCAAATGCTCACAGAAGATCCTGTATTTGAATACGATGAGATAAAAGGTCAACCACAAACTTTAAGATTCTATGAATTCTTCAGGCAGTACTCTTTCAATTTCAAACTAAAATCAACTACAAAGGGAAAAAATACAATAGTCTATTGTTGTAAAGTGTATTTGCCCATTTTTTTCCAACCTTTTACTAGGCTAATGGATAAGAATGTGAAATGAAATTTTCAACAGACATTAATATATTATGTTATTAAGTGAAACAGTTCTGATGAGTAGGATATCCTGAGATCTGCACTGCCTATACCTTCACTGGCTCAATGACATGTTTCTCACCTATTTAATAAAGCTTGACATATCTCTATTAATTGAAGTGTTTCCATAGTTTATTTCCTTATATTCTATATCAAGTTTCATACAGTGAATGAGAGACTTGCATCAGAGAGATCTCCTGAAACAGAGCAAGCCTCCAAAGTAAATGGAGATGGATCATCAGATGGGACAATGTAATGATATAAAAAATGGGAAGACGGGGGATTGGAATATTATGAAGTTAAAGAAACAAGGGAATGAAAGTGATTGAAACTGGAATGATAGGTAACCTACTGTAAGTGGTGTGAAAGCATAACAGTAGGGGACTGGAATAATCAGATATGGGAACGACCTAACAATGGAATGCTTTCAAACTGAAGCACCTCAAAAGTGAAATGATCTTAGAGAAGAATAATCACATTTGCCTCTGGGAATAAAATTTAAAGGTTAAAAAAAGTTTGAAAAACTAAAACTTTGAGGTTTATGCAGATGGAACTGCAAAAAGAAAAAATCCATTCTGGGCAAAAGTGGGAAAAGTAAAAGCAGTAGGGTGGGGATCGATGGCAGAATACAAAGGGGAAAGGTTGACTGAAACCGTGCATAGCTGAAACTCCTCCTCTTTCATAGGGCAGAATTGGAGGAGGTAGAAAGCTGGCTGTATTGGGGGTATGCTCATATTTCTAATTTAACTCAGCTTCAATCCTTATTCTCTTCCATTACAGCAAATTTTCTTCCTCTTTCCTCACAGAACCCAAACATAGCCATCCCAGAAAAGAGATATAAAAAGGTTTGGGTGTATGCAAGTCTGTGCAAATAATTTAAATCCTAAAATGAAACAGGTACTAGATTAACGTTAAATGGGAATAATAGTGTACTGGACTGCCTATATGAATACACTTTTCAAGAACACCTGACTTTTGTTTTCCACTTGCTATTTTAAGATCAATGTCTGATTCAAATTCTAGAAAATCCTACTGATATTAGGCCCATTAGCTCCAAGAGTCTGGATTTGCTCTTAAGAAGTAGACTATTTTCATAAGTGAATTCAGACTGCTAATTCAATGGAATTGTTATCATCATTAGAATTTATACTCTCATCATGCTTTAATGGAAGGGGTGAGAGAGGAAGTGATGACAACTCCCTCCCACAAAACCCCAAATGGTAGGATACTTACTTCCCCATCCTCATTTGTCAACTTTCTGCCTTATTCAACTGGCAGCAGAGGGAATTGTGGGAATGGCATAACCACTCATTATCCCCTATTCAGGAACTGCATTTTTTTTCAGTCTTTCAATTTTTCATAGAAACCTGGTAACTAATTTGTTTTTCTAAAACTGCTATGGACAACTTTACAACTTGAAATTTTCCTTCTTCTCTCAAATCTACACAGTTAAATGGAATGTCATTTGATATTCATTGTCAATATTTGATATTCAATGTCATTGGCTAACATAAGTACACATGGCCAACAGATATACAAAGATTTCTGGCATTAACTCCCAGTGAACCATATCAATGTACTGATACATAAAGTCACAGAGGTGTGGCAACCAACCCAATGGAAAGACACAGGAACAGACAGAGACCTGAGTTTGATTTCCAACTGCATTCTCATGCTCCTTGCTAGGCACTACTAAACAGGCAACACTAGCTCTTGTGGAGGTAGAGGAAGTTAGAGTATGAAGTTTGTTCAATAAAGATCCCTCTGATCGATTAAGGAGCTGTGTTCACTGGCTCCGAAGGAACTTTCAAGCCCATCCAAATTTAAATAGGAGGATGTTGGCCATGTTATAAAGGATGTAGTGACAAGTTAGGGGGAAACTGAGGATCTTGAGGGCTCTGACAATGATGTATAAGACCTCAACTTCTATGAGACAACAAAGGTACAAATGTTTCCACACTA
Organism: Lepidochelys kempii; assembly: GCF_965140285.1. NCBI lineage: Eukaryota > Metazoa > Chordata > Testudines > Cheloniidae > Lepidochelys > Lepidochelys kempii. The sequence goes on along the minus strand of NC_136380.1, from coordinate 304,566,818 downwards.
ATATTGAGTGTGGAGGGAATACGGAATATGCAGCGCTGTCAGCTCTCACAATTTCACCATAATGCTTGAAATAAGTGGCATTTGTCTAAAAAGTTCCAACTCCTGAATCGTGGTTTTTTCATTTGAATCTCAACATTCATTAAAAACAAGAAAAGCTTGGAACTGAGACTCAAGTATAACCTAAAGGCTCAAAAACCAAAGACAAATAAAAAGAACACTTAAAAAAAGAATCTGATGAGTCTTAAAATAATCTCATTAATTTTGGCTTGTCATAAGATTTTTGAAAGTGTGGGGCTGACAATACTAAATATGCAAACAATTAAATAATGAAAAGAATTAAACATGTATGTATTACATTATTTTGTTGTCTAGTTTGTGTGTTAGTTGATTAGAAATGATCCATGTTACTTTACCTTCTGGCAAATGTTAGATGCTGGAGGAAAATAATAACAATAAAATTATATTTGCACAAAAATCTGCACAGCCTATGTTTCATATTACACTCAGAAATACACTCAGCTTTACAAATATGAAAACACTGCTGTGGTGGATAGGCACATGACTTCTTCATGCTTCATAATCCACCTGGGGCATGAAAAGTAGCTACAGTGCCTGATTATTGCATGTCCTATCCATTGTTATTACTTGGCTCACATATTATAAAAAGTTTTAAACATAACAGATTCCCTGAAATCCAACTAGTTTTAATTCCAGTTATTTGGAATTTTTATTGCACCTTAGCATATTTATCTACATGGTCTGAATCTCTTTGCACTTATATTTGCGAGCGTCAAGAACAGACTTCAGAAAAAGTGAATAAACTATTTGTGTGAAACATTTCACACAGCTGTAGTTTTGAGGCCCTGATGAGTGGATTCCATTGAAGTCAGTGGTGATCTGAGTGGGAACACTGTCCACCCATGTGGGATCAGGGCCACACAGTGAAATCCTCACCCATGGAATTCAATGGGAATTTTGCCAGTAACTTCAAGTGTGTTAGGGTTGCATCCTCAGTCTTTTCTGCTATGCAGTACAGTGATCGTGTGTCATATGCCAATAATTGTTTTTTAAATTGTGTTTAATAAAGTTGTGGCTAATACCTCTTCCAACTAAGTAGACTGGTTTGCTGTGTTTATCTGTCCTCCCACAGTGGCAATGGCAATATGTTTACAAATGTGAATTTTCTTTAACCATGGTAAGAAAACATTGCAGAGTTATGGCAGAAATTTTTGTATTTAAAAATCAATACAGAGTCAGAATAATAGCAAAGCTGGTGCTCTTTACATCAATATATTGGTCCATTTACAGAGACTTTCAAAAATGTTATGGGTACTTACTTTCTATGTAATTGTTATACACATAACTGCCTATTAGTTTAGCTCCTGTTAAAAAAACTGGTAACTTCCTCCATCCATTTTCCCCCACTTCTATGCTTTTCTCTTTGAATAATATAAAATATATTTTTCTACAAACACATACAATGCATATACCACCACGACAGATAGTCTTGAACACAGGATATCAGTAAGTATTATAAACGGTACATCCAACAAAGACATACCATATATGGATGCTTTTATATCTATGTGATAAACTATAGAGCGATACGATACATATATCTATCAAAAACCCTTGACCACCGCATCTGCTCTCTGCCCACTAATCCACATCCTCCAGGCCTGAATCTAAAATTCAAACTGCTGAGCAAGTCCAAAAAGGTGTCATTCTTTTCTAAATAAATCAGCCACAGAAATATTTACTCTCCTCCCACCCCCACCGCCAAATTAAGCTGGCTCAAGGCCCAAGACAAGCAGAATTCAGTCCTGAGTCAGTGACAACTTTTTAATACATTAAAATGTCAAAAATGTAAAGTCTGTTTCCTTGCAGCCCTGCAAATCTGAAACTTGTTCATCATGGGCCTACAACCAGAGTAATTTCACATTTGGGAAGAGAAGAAAGAAACAATCATTTGGCATATTGATTTAGATAAAAAAGATAATTATTGAAAGTATTGGAGGTGCTTGGAATGCTAGAACAGCACACACATATCCACACTGAGTATTAAGAAAATATTTTATAGTATATAAAAGATTTATGGTAAGGTGGCACTGTTCACATGTAGTCCACTGGAGACTGGGTTTGAAGCTAAATTGTTCTAGAGCAAAATTGTTTGAAGCTAAATTGTTCTAGAGATTGGATTCAGTGCTGTTGAAATCTGGTAAACTGTTGTCAGGAGACATAGGCCCCAATTAGTGGAAATCTCGCAGATCAGATCAGCTACTTTCATGGGATTTACATAATCTTTTACTGGACCACAATGAGAAACTATTGTGGTCATGCATCAAAACATTTCAGTTGCCGTAGGTAACTAAATAACCTTATCTCAGAATTTGCCATGTTTTAGATATTCTCTATGCTTAGGAAGCACAAGGAATCCTGCAAATACCGAAATTCTATCATCTTATTATCTAAGGCAAAATTGGAAAGCGTGATCTTCTAGTTTTGGATCGACTCAAAATCAAAGTTGAAGGAGCAAGTTCAGATCAAAAGATCTGAATAATTTCTCCATTTCCTAATACTATACACACACATAATTACAAACTGCAAAGAATGCATTTGTTTGCCAATATGTGCATACCCAAAACACGCAAATATTGGCTGATGAATACACACCTGGCACTGTTTTATTGTGTTTATAACGTGGTTAATTTGGGCTATTAAAACAATTAATATGAATTTACAAAAACAAAGAGCTCCACTATAGTATATTTATTTGATACAACTACAGGATATAACACATAAACATATTTATAGTTGCAAATAATTGGATGCTCTTGGCAGTAAGGTAGCAATTTCTATTTTCTCTATTATCCAGCATTTTCCAATTAAAACACTAGCAAGCTGTATCAAATAAGCTGTGTATGAAGTGTGAGTTTTTAAATTTCCTTTAGTTTCCTCTCCTTCTCTTCTTTCAATGTCTTAATTCTTTCTTGTCTCTCCTGGATGTCTTGTCCTCCCTACTCTCTGTCCCCTGATTCTCTTAACTAATGCCTGCCCACCCTGCATCAACAGGAAGCATTGTTAATTGGATCAGCAAGGATGAGACACAGTGCCTGGAAGGTGTGTGACGGAAGTGGGGGTGGGGGAGGCAAGCGCATGTGCTTGGTAAGGCAGAAGAAGGTCCCTTCTCCAAGGGTGGTCCACCTCCCATTGGATGGCTGGAAGGACCAGCTGGGCTGACTGGCTCTTGTGTTCCCTCCTCCCCCCTTGTCTATTTAAATTCTTCCTGGGCTTTTTGAGAGTCCCTTGGTCCATTAACTGCTGCCAAATAACTTTGTCCAGTGATGCCAGAAGAAAGGAGACACGTGGAGTTGAAACTGTGACAATGCTAATTGCTGGTGCCCCCAGTAGACAGAGTTCCATGTGGATAAAGACTAAAAGACCTGCTCCCAGAAATACACGGCACCCGGGATTTCGCTGGTAGACCCTTGTTCCTATAGGAGAAAGGGAGACCTGAAGTCTGAGCGGACTGGTTATATGGATTGGTTATATGGTGGGAGCCCTGTAAGACCATACTAGACCCAGTTAAATGCCTTGTATGTGGGTGGGGGTGGGCATATAGCACTCCTCCCCAGTATTAAATTACTAAAGTTGTGACCTGTTGCTTAAATCCATCCCTGTATCTGTTCATTCACCTGCATGCCCTGAACAATGAGGAGAAGCAGACTTTCAAAAGAGTCACTGTGGATAATCCTGATGCAACCAAATACTCCAGAGCTCAAGATTTGATCCTCTTATCTCTATTTGAAAAAATTAATGCATTTTGAGCAATTGGTGTTTATAATGATAATTCAAAATATTTGTTTCTTTTTTGCCTTTTATATAATCAAATTGAAGCTGCAGTATGCAATATTTTCACCATGACCATGTCTATACAACACACTCATATCCATACAAGCATAGACATGCACAGATACATGCGACTGTACACAATATACATAAACACAACTGCCAAATGGTTACAAACTAAATCTAATAGCAAGTGTCATTCTCTTCTGTAAAATAGCTATTTTTAACACATATGATCTAATTCCTGTTTGCTCTTTAAAGTTTTATTGTCTTGGCATTTTATACAGGAAGAGAGCATTAGCATACTCAGGAGAACTGCTAAAAGTAAAAGGCCTCAAGCTACCTACTGCATGGTTGATAGCATAAAGCATGGGATATAAAAACTTTTGTCTGATTGCTCAGTTTACTTGTTTTAGAGTAGTGTTACTCTCAAGAGCATAAATTCATGTTCTTCTTCTTCTAGTTTTATTACTTCTTTTCTATTATTTAATACATTTAAAGACACTTCTAAAAGACATTTTTTTCCATTTTGAAACAGTAATGGTTTGGAATCTGATAAAACACATTAACATTCACAGTGTTTTTTTCCCCTCTCAAAGTTGATGCAGTAAATGTGTAACAAAGTAATTGGATACATAATAAATAAACATTTCTACATGATTGTATGTAGATATCTATATCTATCAAAATAAAACCAAACAACCTCACCCCAGCAAATCTTTAATCTATTAAAGGTCAAGTAACATAGTAGAAGAAAAACAGAGCTTAGTCTAAATTACTAATATAGCTAAACAGCACTATATTAGCGATTAAAACAAGTAAGAAAATGTGAAAGAGAAAACAATGAAAAAAGGCAAATCAGGTCAGCTATTTTAAATACAGGAAGAACTGAAAACATAATTGTACATATTCCAGTATGCATTTAAAAATATCATCCTATGGTGAACTTAAATCTAAGTCTATTTAGATATCATATTCCTAATTATTATATAAATAACCTGGGAAACCATACCTTCAAGGTACATGTTTTACTATTTAGTAAACAAAAACTGCTACATTTGACACCACTGATTAAGGCCAGGCATTTCTAAAGCTTCATACTCATTTCTGAAATCCACAATACATCAATTTTTAATACTTCCACTCTCTCAGCTCCATTAAAAAGATGGTAGGGGAAAGATTTTAGAGTAATTAATGATATAGTTAGCTGCTAAATATTAATAGGAATCGTAGTCTTGCATAAAATATAACATATAAACCTTGCCAATACAGACGCACCAGTAATTAAAGTTGAATATGTAATTACACTGATTTATAAGACACGCAAAAAGTTACACTTTACTAGGTTCTATGTAAACTGTAGGTAACAGTTAAACTTTGCATTTTACGGTTTATATACATGGGCAATATCTCCACTACAGTTCATAAATGGTTTAGAGACTTGTAGTGAAAATTACAACGAATTCCAACATGAAAATTCTTGCTGTACCTTACAGCCAGAGCTGCGACAATGACCACACACGATACAGATACATCTTTCCATAGAATCCAATATTATATGCTTGGTAGTGAGGAAAAAATGATACTGAATAATATTTATACAGAGGGGACCTAAAGCATGGTACCTATGCAGCAAATAGGCTTCCTATAAACAAATGGGTCTCAGGATCCATTTTAATGTTTAG
>NC_136380.1:304543784-304551284 GCF_965140285.1 Lepidochelys kempii | reverse complement strand
CTTGTTCCGATGGAGTATCGGAGTCGACGGGAGAGCAATCTCCAGTTGATTTAGTGAGTCTTCACTAGACCCGATAAATCGACCCCCGGTGCATCGATCACCACAGCATCAATCCCCGGTAAGAGTAGATATACCCTTAGACTCTGAGGGCTTGTCTACACTACCGCACGGGGTCGATCTAAGATACGCAACTTCAGCTACGTGAAAAGCATAGCTGAAGTCAATGTACTTAGCTCTTCTTACCATGGTGTCTTCACTGCGGGTAAGTTGACAGCTGACACTCTCCCGTTGACTCTGCTTACGCTTCTCATTCTGGTGGAGTACTGGAGTTGACGGGAGAGTGCTCAGCATTCGATGTATCCCCGCTGGATTCGATGTATCCCCGCTGGATGTATCCCCGCCCGATTCGGTGGGTACAGTAGACAAGCCCTGAGTCTACAAATTGGACCTGCTTGGGCCGACCCTTTTGCCTGTGTGAAGCTCCACTGAGTTTAATGGAACTTTGTGTGAGCACAAGAATCCAACTGCTAATCAGTTTGCAGGATTGAGGCCTTATGTAACACTGTGTGGTAATGGGCAAATATTGACTTTTCAACAAATGTCCCTGCACATGTGATACTGTATCATATGTCTAATGCTGTACCCTTTACTGGAACTGAAATACAAATCATGTTAAAAATCATGCTGAATTTGCTGCATGAGGCAATTTATTCGTTAAGTAAGAGATTTAAAAACAACAGCAGCATTTTTGTGCGTACCTTATGACTAATCTAGATATTCTCCTATGGACTGAGATACCTTTCTACCTTTACTTCCTGCTGCTACAGAGTCCACTGAACTCCAAGTTTTTCCAAGTGGGTTTTCTTTTAATATCTGTAAACCTATCAAAAAAGATATTCTCTCTAGCTTCAGTCCCAAGGCAGTGATTTGTGCACTTATAGGTGTACTTTGTTTAGTGTCACCTATGGTGTAGATTGGATAGATTTTGTAAAAGATAGCATTACTTTTAAAGAAACATACAATTTGACAAGCTATTGCATTTTACCTTCATTTTATTGCCATATTTTTCATCACACTCATTGTTTTCCAACGGTCATGAAATTGTTCATTTTCTTAGTCTGTTACATTCGTAGACCTATTTACTGTTTATAAAGCAATATGCACTTACAGGTTTTGGAGATGGCTTGGGCTCCGAGGGTCGCATGTGCAAGTGGGTCATCATTGCTTGAAGACGTTCACGTTCTTTAGAAAGCTGTTAAGAAAGAGTGAGATCAGAAGCATTTTAGAAATGACTGATACAGCTATTTTATTGCAGTGATACATCTTATCATTGAGCTTGTCTCACTGTAATGATTCCTGCATATAAAAGCCTATGTCAGTAGAAAGTTATCCAAGAGGAAACGCAACTTTGGCTAGGAGAAAAAAAAAAACTTTTATAGCCTTTCTTATGTTAAAAGGTCAGAGAAAACAAATAACACTTCATCTTTTTGTCAATAAGAGAATTGAGGTCACAGTTGCATCGACAGTAACAAGTTACTAAGACTATAAATTAGAAGGCCCATAGTGTCTCTTTAAAGTCCTGTGGACACTGTTAGCAATGGACTAGTGCCAATAGCTGTGAAGGGGTGAAGGGTCCTCAAAGCACAGTGCCTGCCAGGATTGTCTACACACTTCATCCTTTCCAACTGAGGTCCAGTTAGTGCCCCCTGCAATCTGCTATCATCAATCTAATTCAATAGAGTGACAGAGACCAGGCAGTGTGAAACGCTGAACTCTGCCACTGAGTCGGCATCTACACTGCACTGGGTCTCATTACAAGTGATGGACCTTACTTTTCTATCAGTCAGACAAAGCAAAAAATGGCATAATTGGTCACACTGCAAGCAGAATCTTCAGTTGGACGGTTACGTTGCAGCAGACCCTCTATAAATTGTAAACGGTCCTTAAGAAACCCTTACATCTGCTTCAGAAAACATTTCATGTTCTTTACAAAACCTGTGTTTTATTTGGATTCATGATTGATTTTCACATCATTCACCATACAAAATAATTGTCTTTTCAGATTCTAGAGATCTTGCCACATTAAAAAAAAACATAGAAAAGTGTTTTAAAATGTTGAAAATGCTGATAAAAGGTAAATAGATACAAAGAAAAATATCTATTGTTTTACACAGTAAAGTTAGGTAAAAAGAACTACTACTTACAAGTTGTGTTCTAATGACATTAATTTGGATACCAACAAAATTATTACCACGCTTGTGGAAATAAGAAATCAGTTAGTGGTTAACATTGCTGTTTTCTTAGAGGCTTGTAAAGCTTTCTTGCATTAATTTTGTGTTAAAATTAGTTCAAATGCTAGAGCTACAACACAAAATTAGGAATGTGTTAAAGTAGACAACTGGACTAGCTCATTATACAGAGCAACAAAAAAATAGGTTCTGTACTACCTGTGCTACTGTTGACATTTTGCTATTACTCCTACATAGAAGAAAGTACTAGATATAATTTGGATAGTGCATCTTTAATTAAAAACACACTTGAGGCAGGAGAGCAAAAAGATTTTTTTCTAGGCTTTACATTATATACACGACACTTTAGAAACATGCCATTTGCCATGATGTAAAACTAAGAAAAAAAGGCCAGATGAGCCAACATTAAGCCTGTAAGCTCCGAGCATCTAAAAACAACTAGAGCTTTGTTTGGTTTGTAGTTCACACACATGAAGGGAAAAAAGTGAGATGATTATATTTTCTCATAATTATTTTTGGTTTCTGATATTAAAATACAAAAGAACCAAATAGCATTAGTTTTGTAAAGAAGAAACAAAAATTCATACACAAAATGTGTCCATGTTACATCAATAACATATCATTTACCAAAAGTCAAGAAATGTAAATAGCTCTATATCTTTCCTCTGCAAGTGCATCACTTCTTCATACATAAACAAACACAAAAGAGAGAGGACCAATCCTAGGCTGTGATCCTGTTGCTCTGCAGCACTGCATAGTACAAATGACTCTAACCATAGTGGATACAGCCCCGGATGATTACCCCTTGCAGCCCATGGTGGTGGCATGGCTGAGGGAAAGGTAATATGGCTGCGACCGTCCCTGAATGCTGGTGATCTCTGCCGTAGCGGTTTCTCAAGTCTTTCAGTTCACACTACCTCTGTGCCAGAAGATAGGACCAGCACAAAGTGGCTGTAGGATTGGGGGACCCCAGAGAGCACTCCTTGCCGATAGCTGAAGATTTGACCCAACATCTTTAAGCAATAGTTCTGCAGTTGTGATGACTCCAAAGGGATGTTTGTCTGTGCCAGGACTAGAAGATGGGATCCATACATATGCATGACAATGCTTCCTCCTGGACTGAGTCAGAATAGCTCAACTGAGTATCACAGGCTCTCTACTATTGTTGATGAAGATTCTACATTAGCTTAAGTGCTAAGAGACTGTGCATTGTACACTAAGTGCCTTAGCCATAGTGCAGCTATTCTGGTGGCTGGTGTAAAACAGAAAGCAATTCATAAACCCTATGTTGCCAGACATTTATTACAATACTTAGCACTTACACAGTGCTTTACAGATTCAAAGTGACATACACATATTAACTAAGTAATTCCCCCAATATTAACTACCTCACAAGTATGTTGTTGCCCCAATTTAGAGATGGGAAAACTGAGACACGAAACAGGCTAGGTGACTCGCCCAAAGCCACCGAAGAAGTCATTGTCAGAGCTGAAATTCGGGTCAATCCACTACACAGCTGACTTCAGAAAATTGCCGAGCGTTTCAAAACATGAAAGTTTTTAACAAAGTTTCAGAAACATTCAAAGACCTTTTTATGAACATCAATAAATCTGAGTCAAGAGACACAGGCCTTTTATCCTAGAGCCATCGAGACAGGTGCTTTAAAGAAAATGAAAAATAAATAGATAATATGACCATGTAACAAACCTGTATTTCTAACTGCTGAACCACTTGCATTTGCACCCGACACTGAGCGGTGCTTCTGTCATCCAATGCATGTTCATTGTTAAGGTGCCTAGTAAAGAAAGAAAATACTAATAAAATACAGGATTAAGGTGAGCATAATTTCTTTATAAATCAAATTTGCTTCTTCTGTGGATGGGACTCTCATTAATGTCAATGGAACATTTGCGAAAAGCTCTAAGTTGAACATGCCTAGTATAAAACGATGTAAGATAACTATCAGTTCTGTGAAATTTTTATTTTGATCCATAGTGTTCCCAGCTGATAAATGCTAGGGGCCCAATTCTCCTGTGTGTTCAGGTTACTTTGCACATCTCTGCCAGCACAAAGCAGCCCCTAAACCAGACTACCTGTCTACTAACGGATTTCTCCTGTGAAAGGGATCCTTGAGTGGTACAGAGCCAACATAGTGATTTCTACAGTACCTCCACACCCTGCTGCTGGTATAAGTAAGTGGCCAGTACATCCTTAGACTCCACTGATCCCCAGCTGCTGTAGTGACTCCTTCAGGATGTCCTGAATTAGTGCAGCCCCCATGATGCTCTTTATCTGCTCTTCTTTAATTTTTTTTTTAAAACAATCTGGCATCACAAATACTAAGGGACAGCAAGCAATAGTAGAACCTCACTGATTTGCACTGATAACCCCCAAAAGAAGTCTCAGAACACAATAAAACTGATGCAGCTCCACAAACAAGGATCAGCTGGGAAGTGTGAGGCAATGGCAAAGGTCAACTGCACACCTTGTATGCACTGCAGAGCGACGCCCCCTGGCAGCCTCTTGGAGGAGGGTCCAAGATGTGACCATTGGACCAGCAATTATGCATATCTGAAACCAAATCTCCTGTATGGGGGAAAGAGCACATAGTAGCCAAGAGGCAGCCAGTAAGCTGGGCACAGCCTAGGGACAGGAGATTATTGTCTCTTAAGATACATATGGGCCATCACTGCACAAGGCAGGAGACAGGAGAGTTGATTTCAACTCTTAGGGCAAATTATGCCTCCTCCCTCCAAATTGTGGAAGGCCCTGTTTATAGCACATAGGCTGCATGATTTGGGTTTTCTCTTTTTCACAACAGTGTAGCGAAGGTTGGGGAGCAGGACAAGGAAGAAATGGAGGCCAGGACCTTGGCTCTGCAAAAATGTAGACCAGAGGTACAAGAGCTGCAGGGACTATTGTGCAGAATCATGGCCATAGATACCACCATCCATGCCCTAGGAAAAGATAACTCCCTCCCTCCTTTCTTCTTCCGAACTCCTCACTGTACAACATAGTTCCTTGATTCTTTTGCTGTAGGCAGGATTTGCCTCTTAGTGAACAAACAATGAAAAAGCAAAGGACATTGCATCTCATCCTCACCACAGCTCTTTGTTATTACTGTATCTTTAGTTTTTAAAAAAAGAATAGAAATCACGATTTTTTTTTTATGCTGATGATCGGATTTGCATATGAGTGAGGTTTGACGGAGAGGTTTTACTACCAGTGCAAGAGGTGTGGGGAAAAGAAGTAAGTATGACATTTTAGTTTTAGATAAAGTAGTTTTATGTGAACCTAAAATTAATTAATTTAAATATTGGAGAGAATTATTTGCAATAAGCTTAAGTTTCACCAGAAATGGATTCAAAGACATGTCATCTCCTTTCACCTGAGGCCACAAAGCTTGTGGCCCTTAGTTTTAAACTGCATCCCCCTAATTTTTTTGCAGGTGCAAAAATGGAAGATGGAGCCTTAGAAATAAGACTCGGTATATTTAGAATGTGTTCTTTTGTTTTCTAACATTTTTATTTAAAAGAATAATTTCACTTCACCAACCAGGTATGTTCATCAGCAAGAATAAATTGTCAAAAATTCTCATTTTTTTATGATGGGTTCATTTCCACTGATTTTGAAATTAGGATAAATAGATAATCAGTTAATTAATTAATACATTTACTGAATGGCCTTTCACAACATCCTCTTCACTACACAGGCATATCTGTATTCTTACAATGTATGTGATTTATTAACACAATATTTATTTTTAACATGTTTTCAGGTAATTTATTACGAAGTTGAGACACTTACTAGTTTCTAGATAAAGTGGATAGAGTAATTCTAAACCTAATGCATAGCTGTGTCAATTTTAAAATAAAAATGAAAAACAGAGAGAGATAGAGGACATGTGTGTGTTTGCACACCACACACCTGCTTGAGATGACTGCATACTCATTATTATGTATTACTTAATATAGCATCATATGTTTGCATGACACTTTACAGAACAGAGATAGACAGAGTCACATCTCTGAGGAACTTAAAATATAACAGCTATCTGCAACGTGGAAAAAGGAAGTCCAGTATAAAAGCAATTTCAGTATGATCACATAGTGACCTGAGAGACTATGGCACATGTGTTGAGGGTTACAAAGTAATCTCCTGATACTAATGAGTGCCAACACAACCTTTATGTCATTATGTCCATCATATAGTTGTTTATGTTTTGTATTTTAGACAAAAATTATTTTAGGAAAGTGATAGGAGTTTTAAAATTTTTATTAGGATGATTTTTTCTTATCCCTCTGCCTGTGAAGACTAGTTTCTTTATTTATCATGAATGTCCAGGCAGTGTAGTGACAGAAAAATTATGTCTAATACATTTTAAAAACCTCTAAAATACCATTTTTGCTCCAAATTTAGGGTCCAATATTTTGCAATCTGCCAGGACTAGAAATAAATTTTGTACCTCTGGAAGGCTGTGAATCTATCCAAAGTATACGTTTTTTGTTTCTTGCCTTGCAGATCGAGTTATCAGAAAACTTCCTGAAGTTTGGAATGTTAGAAGAAGTCCCAACTGAGATGGATTATTGGTCTGAAACTGGGTGATGAGATGAAAGGGGCAAAATAAATGCAACTTTCTTCATAATTTTGTACTTTAATACATGGTTGAATAAGTAAGGGGATTTTTTCCACTTGTTATCATGGTCACAAATTTGATATTAAATTGTTATTAACTACACATATTTATATAAGAAAGTATTAATATAATAAGTAATGCACACTGTAATTAAAGTGCACTAATGATAAATTGTTAATATAAATAATATGATTTGAGTGTCTTAAAACAGACAAGAGATTAAAAAGCTTGAAAATACAGTGGGATAGATTTTGAAATGGGTCAAAATGCACTAGATTTTTTCAGACACACATGTAACGCAAAAGATACTGTAGCTTTGTAGGTGAGAACAGATATGGTTTCAGCAAAGTTTCTAGTGGACGTTTACCTATATCAATTAACCTCTGTGTAACTGGGCACTCTTGTCAGTCTCTGCTCACAAGAAGCCCATGATTAAAATAGCAGTGCTATAGGTCAGGAGGGAGGTGCACTGGAAGAGCTATATGGGGGAATATACACAGAACCTGTCTGCCCTGTGTTCACTTCCAGCCAGTACTATTATGAGACTCACTTTAATGAGCTCTAACATTCACTCACGCTTTTTTTTTTTTAAAAGGAGAATGTACGTTCACAAAA
>NC_136380.1:304538784-304541284 GCF_965140285.1 Lepidochelys kempii | reverse complement strand
TTTTCTCTTTCATCTGATGTAAATGTACATGCTAACTTCAGTTGCTTATTTTCCATTATCAATTCAACTTCCACCTCTGGAATTTCAAATTAATTTAAAGTTATAGCATTTCAAAAGCTAAAACGGGATCAGCTTTAAATCCAAGTGTGACAAAGATTGTTTTAACAAAATGTTTCACTTGCATATCAGTGGTGTTTGATTTATTTTGCATCAAGCTTTTTATGTTTAAACACTGACAGGAGTTTAAATACAAAATGTTAGCTGTCACTATTCATTTAGCTGATTATGTCAGATGCCTTAGTTTTGAGAGATCGTGGCACTGTCACCAAAAGAAACAACATTCTGACAAGTTCAAAGAATGCCTTCTTGAGGTCATAGTTTTGTAGCCATGCTGCCTAGTCAAAGACAAAGAAATAGAGAATACACACTAAGTAAGAAAGAGCATAATTTTATATATCACTGTGCAGCTGCACAAAAAAAAAACATATGAAGTTCTATACTGCACTGTGTATCATTAAATAAATAGTTTCTTCTCATGCTTTTATTTTTATTACTCTTTCCATGATGTTTGGTCAATATTCTTTGTAGACTTTTAAATGTGCTCACATGTTTCTGATAATAAATGTAATCTCTCCTGTTGGCAAGCTGGTCTATCTTCTATAGCATGATTTTTTCCCCGACACAAACAATTCTGTCTCTATAGAGGAAAACATTACCCGTCTTTGTACTGTAGATTGTGTTTTGTTTGCTGGCGTCTGCTGCATGCAGGTTAAAGAACACTTGTCTGCTGACTGGAATGTTATATTGTAAACCTTTTGGTTTAAGCTCTAAAAGTCAAATCCATCTACACTCAAACTGACTTAGGACCAATGGAATGATAATTAATTTTGCAGACAAAATACAGTGAAGTTTTGTCATATGTTATTACATTCTGACATTTATAAGACAGTAATGAAGAACTACTATTAAATGCTTTTAGTGATCTTCTGAGCTCCTCACTTAGTGACCAGAAAAATGGTTAGCTTCTGTCAACACCTGTTTTATAGTAAAATTCCAAAATTTTCATAAACATTTTTGGCACTCTTTTAATCTCCTCTCTTCGAAGTCTAGTATTTTGTTTAACTCTTGTCGTCTTCTTTGCAGTTAGGAAATATCTTTTCTCATCTATCTTTACATTTTGAGCTAAAAGCAGTTGTTTTTGCAGAATAGTCAGTAGAACTGATTGTGTGCACATGAACAATTGTAATCTAACACCATTTCATCAGGACTAAAAATTGCTCCATAAAATATATACTATGGTTTGGTGTCCTGAGTTAAAGGATATCAAAGGAAAGATATTATATTATATTTTCCAATACTCATAGCATAAATGTTATAAATATTATTAATCTGTTCCACTGCATGCAAAGTCTAACTTCTTTCAGCATGCAAAGTCTAACTTCTTTCAGCGTCTGAATATCTCAACAAAAACAAAAAAGATAATTATCTTAAATTACTTCAAAGATGAAAACACTGAACACTGGCTAACAAAAATGAAGGTGTAAAAACCTTTCATCACTATCAGTCATTTACTGTAAGTTATTCTTCACTTCACCCCAAATCCTTTCCATTATTATAAAAGTGAAGCAAAGCCACTGTGTTTTCTGTCTTAATCCTCCTTCTCAGATGCCTCTGCACAGCTGGGTTTTTTTAAACCCACAAGCTTCTAGGTGAACTGTGTTCGGAGCACAAGAAGTTAGAGTTCACTTCATAAACCAGGAGCTCTTCAAACTTGTCATAAGCATATTATAGAAATACACACTACTGGTTGGGGAAGTGTGCTCTATCAATATTTCATTTTAGTACAGTACACTTGCATTAACTCTATTAACACAGGTACCATACTGTTTCAAGTCAGAGAACCTACAATGTTGTAATGAAGATTACACTAAGAGCAAGGCCTTGATAACTACAGCCATTAGTCCTGTCATCACCTATAAAGTTAATGGGTTGGAAAAATGGTCAATCTTTGGACTAAAAGTTGATATTTAATTGAAATAAAATGTTTTTTAATTGTAATGGGGATTTTGCATTAGTGTGAGCATGGAAAGGTACTAAGGGAGCTAATGCCAGGTTACATATTGATTCACATTTTAATACTAATGCAAAATGTTTGACTATTTCAGTTTCACAAACAGCTGCATCTATTCCTACAATTTCTTATTTGTTTTAGAAGAGCAAAAGTTATAATTTAATGGAAAAATAAAATAATGAAACTACTACTGTAAACTCTGATTGGCTCCACACAAGAATGATCAGGAAGCTATGAGTCTCTTCCAGGAGCAATTGTAAAGCCAACACTACACGGTGTTAATCAAAATAGTTTTAGTGACTGTGGATTTTAACAAGAGACCTAACAGAAGGACTGTGAAAGGGATGCCCAAGAATTAACATCACTATATCCTGGAAGGATGGAAGTCTTTATAAAAATTAGTTTTTCCTGGAGAGGAAAAAGCTTGAG
>NC_136380.1:304518784-304536284 GCF_965140285.1 Lepidochelys kempii | reverse complement strand
TAGAGCCAAATTCTGCTGTGTTACAATGTCACAATTTACAGTAACTACTGGAATGACTCCAGTGAATTAAGCCAATGGAATTACCACAGTGCACATAAATGCAAAATTTGGCCTTTCGTGTTATTTCTTCTTTAGAGCTTTCCTCAAAATTTCAAATATATATTTATATATAAGCACAAATTTAACTATGCAATAGTGTGTATGGACTCTTTAAGCTGAATTACATCTTCAATTTGTTAGATATCCTGCTTACACTTTCTGTGACTTGACCGATTTAATACTGTAGGCCTCAACATGGCTTCTAATTCTGCGAATGTAGTTGTTTGCCTGCATAGTGTCTATAAATCTGCATCTACAAATACCAGCCAGCACATGCAAATTACCGGTTGGATAGCTAACGTCACCAGTAGTACCAAAAGTTCACGGTGGGTGCAAAACTGAAGGCACATTATTTGTGTACTCATAATTGCACTTGCAGAATCAGAGGTGTTTGGTGAAAATCATGCTACGTGACTAAACATACTGGAAAAATTATGTTTATTTAATCAACCTTCAATGTTCTGTATTTTTTCTGATTTTGTAGCGAAGAAACTTGTGATTTCAAATAATACAACTCATTATGTGAAATAACGCTCTCTGTCTTTATGGTATGATCCTAACTGTAACAAAAGCAAAGTTTATGTCAGATGATAAGCACAGTAGGAATCTCATCAGAATTACCTGTCTCGCCTTGCATTTAGAACTGAAGACTGTCCATTCACTATGGAATGATGAGTTATTGGTGGTGATGCTTTGGAAGTGGTGGAGGAGGTAGTAGAGGAGGAATTGTTAGTAGAGAGGTCTAGCCCTCCATGTTTAATGCCATTGTCTTCCATACTGTGAACTCCAGTAACTTCTTTCCATAACTGCTGAATCTCAGCAGGACTTAAGCCAGCTATAAAACGAAAGAGAGCCCCACTAATATAACAAAGTAAGAGTTTCATATAATGAGCTCAGTGTTATTAATGGATTCATGCCAACAATAAAGGTGATGCTGTTTTTCCAGCACAATCGACATGTAGTAAAACAATTTCATATTTCCTCTATCGGCACCCAATTAATTTAGCTGCTTTTCTCTTGTGCTACAGTCAATTAAAAAAAGGTCACCAATTTTAATATGATTATGCATCTTCTTAAAACACTTGTTCAAGGATCAAAGAGGGCAAACTACAAAGACTAACTGGTAACTCCTGTTTGAAAAACAACTATTAAAGAAAGATTTAAAAGAGATTTTCACTGTCTGTAGAATCAATTTCTTGATACAAAGACATGACTCAATGGATCCAAAGTTCACTCAGCTCTTCAGAAGTACTGCTTAACCAACAATGAAATGGAAATAGAAAAATATATCTGATTGCACTAAGGATGCAAGCATTAATTTTCTTTTTAAATGAAAATCAAATCAAACTCATGGACCAAACTGAAATCAATGGGATTGCAACAAGTTTAAAGTTAGGGCAGAATCTGTGAATCTGTGACTCAGTGAAGACAAACTTTAAATTTAAAGTGAGGGCAGAATCTGTGACTCAGTGAAGACAAACTTTAATAGTTTCAGCTATCTATTAACTAGCATTGTTTAATTAACAAAATTTACCTAGTTTAAAATGTAGTTTGAATGGGTAAAAACCAATTCTTTGGCTGAATAACCATACTAACAAACAACACAGGGCCCGATACTGGTGACTGCTCAAGTTGGTCTGTCTGCCTAATCAGCCAAAAAGGCAACAGAACTGGCCCCCTGAAGATTCACTCTGAATGGATGAATCCCCAAGTAGTGTAGTGTCATCATGGCAGTTCCTTTGCTACCCTTTCTCACTACCCTGTTATGGGAAGGAGACTGGAAGGCCTGACTAGGAGAAAGGGGAGTCCCTACGCTTCAGCTTCACCAGTCTCTCCTGGGGTCATTGGCATAATTCAGAGAATCCTTGAGGCTTCTCTAATATATGACTGGGACTGTCCTAGACCCTGATTAACCCCATTATTGGAGAGTTGTAAAGCTGGCTTAAAGCTACCCTTGCCCTGTCCCCCAATTGTGAGCCATGCTGAGCACAGTAGGGATTCAGCCTGAGATAAGGACCAAAATCTCATATATGTTGCATTTATACATTTGTGGTCAGGACTGTGTGACTACAGTGTCTGTGTTTGGCCCATAGAAGTTATAGATGATAAGAGAGAGTGTTGTCAATTATTGTCCTTCACTCATACATTTTGTAAGAAAGTACTGAAATTTCCATCACAAGTTGTTGTTGGCTTGCAGGAAAGGACTGCAAAACACCGGTAACAGAAGAATATGATCACTTTCCCCTCCCATGCCCATCTGCATCTGACTTAGGAGGTTGTGACATTTCTTCTCAGATGTAAACTTTGCCACAGTCATCCGTTGATTTTATCACCACCAGACAGGTTTGCCTTTGAAGACTACTCCAACACGCGTAGAGCAGAATGAGAAAGCTCATTAACTCAGCAGAGATTTTTATGCTACACTTTGTTATCACACCCAGGCTTTGGAGATTGCACTGCCTACCAATTTATTTCTGGGTATTTGTTTTTCCATGCTGCTGAATGAGTGGATTTGATCTATATAGACTGGCTTGGTTTGGGTCATGGCTAGCATAACTACCTCTCTTTTACGTATCATCTCAACAATTGAAATCAACTAAAACATTCTTGCTCACAGTAACTAGAGTTGCGTGGTGGAAAGGTAGGGTGTTCTCAGTGGGTGGCCTTTGACTCTGGATTCAGCTTCTCCCCCAGTGTTCTGACAAAGCTCAGTTTATTGACCTTCTGAGAACGATGAAAGGTTCATCTATTCGTTCAGACTTTTGATTGAGCGGGTGGCTTTAATGGGTGAATGAGATTCCTTTTCAGGAGATAAAGAGATTTTTTTCATTGACTTTTTAGCAAGTTTGCTCTTTGTTAGCTAATATTTTATATTGAATGTACATGAGCTCACATTGCTAAAAATTGGTGCAATTTAAAACCCACTGAAAAATAAAGTACGTTCTTCAAAATCTGTCAACAACTATCTTATTAGGAAGCATGCAAAGCCATGGAAGCCAGACTGCACACTTCGCTAGTTATTCACAGAAATATCTTGTTGTCCAGGTAGCCTAGAAACCAACTGAATGGAAGTTAGGATCTTATTTTTTTATTCCATTATTCTGTATGATAATTGCTATATTTACTTCTTCTCTACCTTAGACACTAACATACAGTGGTGCCCTGGGTTAATTACAACGTGGGGAAAAAAAGGTTGATATGGGATGTACATCTCAAAAATTGGAGCTTATACAGTTTGGATAGCATTGAAGTCAAACTTACTATTTTTACTGAATAAGACCTATGGGTAACAAGAGACAACATGACACTGGTAACAATATTTGTAACTGTTTCTAATGACATTAAGTAATTACTACAGTTTATATAAGGTAGTTTTCAGCAACTCTGCAAATAATTCATGCAATTACTGTAAAAAGTAATCATCCATTAATATGATGATCACAGATCAAATCAAAAAGTAATGGAGTCAGTTCGGAGAGGGAGAAAAATGATACATTAAACACTCTTAAAATATTTCCCTTTCCCTTGCAGCATTAACTCTCTGTCAGTGAAATCATTCCTTATTTTTATTGTTTTTTTAAAGATAAAAACATATTTTTAAAAAAATTGAATGAAAATGTCTTCTCCATTCTCAGCAGCAAGGAAATTTGATTGGAGCAGCAGGTGGATGGCCTTTCTTTGGTCCTGAGGGGAGAATATAAGACTGGCTGTGCTGGGACATTTTCTCCTTCCTGTTGTCCCTCCCCCATTCCAAGCGCAAGAAAACTTGCCTGTGAAGGGGAGAGCTTTCTCTAACTCCTTGTGCCACTCATTGGCCTAATCAGTGGGGTGGAGGGAGAGATCGAGTGAACCAACTGGCTTTTGTGTGCCACCCTGTTTAACACTTTCCTGAGCATCCACTGGTCACCTTCCTGCCCCACACTCCCTGCTCTATAGCTAAGGTGTGGTTTGAGCTGCATTTCCAGTAAGTTTTGGGTCTGCCAATATTGCTTGGGTTTTGGGGAACCCAAATATCTGGCTCTGGTGTATTTAGCAAGGTGTCCTTGAGCTTCTTTGTTTCATTTGCCCTTTCCCAGCACCGTTTATGTTAAAAGGAGAAAGGACAGGAATGTAAAAGTAAGGAAGTTAATAGAGCATGAGGTCACTTAATACTGTACTGGACCCAAAAGAATGCTTGGTATTTGAGGAGAGTTTAGATAAGTCTCTTTCTTCACCTTCCTCCACTCTCCTTTTTATATATTTAGTTCTTAGTGATTTTAAAATCTATCCCTGTGACTGTGCTTAATTCTCCTACATAGCTTGATCAGCAGTAAGTTTACACATATATATAATTGATATTAAATTCTTCTGCATTTAACTAGCATCAGTGTAGCATGATATAGAAGTTTCTCATTGTGAGACACAGTTTATTAGGCATTCAGTAGTGGAAAGATTGTATCTTGTTACAAGGTTAACGCTAAAATTACACCTTCTTTCTAACAGCTTATTTGTTGCACCTGAACATCTAGAAAATGTTATACATGTTCTGGTTATGACACAGTAGAAGTTATACTTCAACATAAGTGCTATTTTTCAGGGGCAAGCATCACAGCATTTTGAATCTGCTGCCCCCTCACAGTTAAATTTAGGAAGTTGTTCTATTTCGGCTTAGTGAACGCAAAACCCATGTTTGGTTTATGCAATTGTCATTGACAATCTGTATTTTAAAAGGATATTTTCTGATCTTTTTGAGTTATAAACAAGAATCTCCTTGCGTCTTTCAGATCTGCTAGTCGTTCATTCAGTTTATCACATCTTTCAAATGTGATCCATATAGAAGAGTCTGTATTATCCAAACGGAAACAAACATCTTTATATTGATAAGTTAGGGATTTAAGTGCAGAACTATTCACCAGCCCCATATTCAAACACTGCATGTGAATTGTGGCTTCTTAGACATCAGAATTACAGAGGGGCCCAATAATCTTTGGAAGGATTTTGTGGATGTGTAAGACATCTGGAATTTCAAATATAGTAATTGAGGATTCCCTTCTGTATAAGGGGTAGAGTCCTTCCTGTATCATAGATAGTGAGTCATTTGAAGTACAAAATGTCTTTCTACTGAATTCCACATATACTCCTTCTCTTCCAGTAAGTTTTAGTGCTGAGAGTTTTACTCTGCACCACCACAGAAAATATATGACATGGAACTTCGTTAAGTGCGGACATCTTTATTTTCGTAAGAAACACAATTCCATATTCACTAACTCTAAGCCAGGGGCAGGAAGAACTCCCAGGTTGAAGGTAATAGTATGAGGATGTTTTATATGGGTGACTGCTATGTGGGCCTGTCTCATCTGACTGACAATTGATTATTTTTGATTTCATTACTCAAGTTAGACTGTAGTTTAGGCATATCCTTGTCTAAGGGGCGGTATGTAGCTGCACTGTCTCAGGAGAAGCTCAGGGAAAGAACCTGGATTGAGAGTCACAATTCCTAATCTTCTTCACTCTTTGCTCCAAAGAGGGAAATAATCTGCTACAGCCCTTTACAAGATGCAGAGTCCTTCTTTCCATCCTTTCTAGCTTCTACTCTGCTGACCAACAGATTGGAGGTGTGCACAGAGTTAAGGCTCTGCTTATTCTCTGAACCTTTGTGCCTACCTTAATCTAGCCCCATATTTATTTTTAAACCACAGTTTCCTTGTTTTCTTTATTAAAATATATTTCTGCATTTCCTTTCTCCATCCCTTTTCTGCCCTGCACCCTATAAAATGGATAGCAGAGCTAAAAGAGAAAAGAGGAGTCCTTGACCAGTATCTGTTCTGATTCAAAAGCACAGAACAGATGCAAACCAAAGAAGTTTACTTAATTTAGATGATAAAATTACAGAAATATTTTAAATGCAGACATTTCCCCCTAATATTTTAACTCTTTAGTAGCTTTTTTCATTGTTAGTTCAGTTACAGCTAATCCTTCTAGGAAGGCATACTCAGGGTGAATTAGGAATTAAGGCACAATTTAATAGTTCTGCTAATACAACTATTAAAAGAAAAACATTAAGGAGAGAATTATTTTATATTTATTTTTCTATTAGAAATGTGTGAATGACTGTTGTGTTAAGACTGTTGTCAGGAATGGTCTAGATAATACTTAGTCCTGTCATGAGTGCAAGGGACTGGACTAGATTACCTCTTGAGGTCCCTTCCAGTCCTATGACTCTATATATGACTATCAATGTAATTGGGTACGAGTTCTTAGAGAAATCTAGGGGGATCACTCAATGTTAGGGAAAACCCGAGGAATTCCTCTTGCAACACATGGCATAAGAGAGGAATGCAGAAAGTAAAGCTGTTCAGAGAGACATTTCACTTCAAGTACTCCCACCCCCCCAATCTCATGGTGCTTTACTGAAAAGGAAATTAGTATTGCCAAGCTGAAACATTCAAAAATCATAAGTCAAGATCATCAAAATCATGAGATTTAATATAATAGTAAATTTGGGGTTATTTTTGTTTCTGTTTTTGAGCCTTTACAGAGTGCTTGGGTCACATTTTCAAGCATCTATCTGTAATCATACAGGCTAGACATTTACTTTTTTAAAAAAATGAAAGCTGAGATTCTCATGTAATTAAGGTTTAATTAGGAAATGCCTGTTGGTTGAACCCGAAACTTCTTACAAAAGTGAGTTGTGTTTGACAAAGTTTTGCCAAATCTCAGGCAGGGTTCTGATGGAACCCTGTCAGTTTGCCTGGTGGAATGCTGTGCAGCCCCACCATATGGTCTGCTTCAGAGCCAGGGACCTCAGGCTTGTGGGGTCTACAGCTCTGGGGAAGCCCCCCCACACTAGAATTTCCAGACTCCCTGCTGTGGAGCTGGGAGACCGAAAGCCCCTGGGAGACCTGCGTGGAGACTCTAGGTCTTCCAGACTCCCAGTTTCTTGGCAGGAAGCCCAGAAGCCTTGGGAGCCCCAGTTCTTCTGGGCTGCTCCAGTCCCTTGCCTGGGAGCACTTTCTCTCTGGTCCTGTTCCTTCTCTCCACAAGCCTCTGCTCTTCGTAACTTCCTCTCTCCTCAGGACCTTCTTCTGTTCTGGGGCCCCCTGACTGAGCACTAACAAGCCTTTATTATGCTATTATGTTCAGGTGCTCCTTACCTAATTAACTGCTACCCAACTGCTTAGACAATTAACTATCAACAGGTGGATCTGGGTTGGTTCATTCTCCTTAGCAGAGCTGTCACAGGTAGGCTGGATCTCAAGTAGACCTCCTCAAGGCCAGCACTCAGTGACATGGAGTTTTAAGTTAAATGCCAAATGGCCAAAACACAAGATTCATAACAAAACTGTGACAGCTGGCAATGCTGGGGCACTATATTTAAGTTGTCACTTATCCCACATTGTTCCATCCCCATTTTGTCTGTATGAAGTACACTCCCCCTGTGCTCATCTAACTTCCAAGTCTCAAGTCTTACAATCTGTACCTCATGAATGAACCCTTATGTCCACATAGAGTCTCATATAAATCAAGCAAATTCTACTTGGACACAGCCCACACAGAACTTATTGAAGGATAGGGGTCCTAAAGAGCAGATATTATATAATTTGCATGAAAGAGACCTATAACTTATCTCTGTTCTGTAATGTAAGCAAAAACTAAAGTTATGCACCACATAGGTGATGGCAGAATAGAGTTCTTAACATGTGAAATCTTTGGCCTTCCCACAGTATTTATTCCTAAGTAAATTTACCTTTCATAAATCTGAGTCCCCCCTTTCTCTTAAAATGCCTAAATACTGAATCACTAATGTATTAGTGACAGTGGCGGAGATTTTCCATTAACATTTTGCACTCAGAAATCTTGGTCCCAATGACAAAATCTTAAAGAGTGTTTTCCAAAACCATTCCCTTCTATTCTCTTAAGTTAAGGATCCTCACACCTCCTTGTCAACTGTCTAAATGGGCCATCCTGATTATCACTACAAAAGTTTTTTTCTCCTGCTGATAATAGCTCATCTTAACTAATTAGCCTCTCACAGTTTGTATGAAGAAAAGGAGTACTTGTGGCACCTTAGAGGCTAACCAATTTATTTGAGCATAAGCTTTCGTGAGCTACAGCTCACTTCAGCATCCGATGAAGTGAGCGTGAGCTGTAGGTCACGAAAGCTTACGCTCAAATAAATTGGTCAGTCTCTAAGGTGCCACAAGTACTCCTTTTCTTTTTGCGAATACAGACTAACATGGCTGTTACTCTGAAACAGTTTGTATGGTAACTTCCAACTTATCTGTATGTATATATATATATCTTATTATATGTTCCATTCTATGCATCCGATGAAGTGGGCTGTAGCCCGCGAAAACTTATGCTCTAATACATTTGTTCGTCTCTAAGGTGCCACAAGTACTCCTGTTCTTTTTGTGGACACAGACTAACACGGCTGCTACTCTGAAACATTCCCTTCTTGTAATTATATGCGAGTCACAATTCTCCATTAGTGACATCACAATTTACTGACATGAAAATTATTGTTATATTTAAGTTTTTCAAAGGATGGTGAAGAAAAGGAATCCTGAGATATAAAGATTTGGTCCAACAAATTCCAGCAAATTAGTCAATTTAGCTTTACAACAATTTTTTTAATTACACAAAACAGGCAACTATTATTTCTTTTAAAAGAATATATTTGTAAACAGCCATTTTTATATCAATTGCCCACTCTCGCTTGTATCTGTTCACTTATGTTAAATGGAGTGATTACATTCTCACTAAATCAGTTTTCTGTAGTTCCTCAGTGTAAATCAATGGTGCTTGAATTGTGTTGCCCTTAGAAATTGTTTTCAGCATATAAGACTAATAAATATGCATTTTATACCTAAGAAAAACCACTCAAAAGCAGTTTTCTCTAGTAAAGGCATGTAGTAAAATTTATCAGCCTCAAGAAAACTAGGTAGTACAATAATATTAACAATAATAGTTTATTATTAAAGTATGGTTTAAATGCAATAAAAGGAAACTTCTGAAGTTCAGTTCAAAATGGAATGATTAAAAAAAAAGTTGTGAATTAGAAATCAGTTGAGTCATATGTTGTTTATATACCTTGTGGCAGAGACTGGACAGGAAGAGCAGACTGGCCAGGTGGAATGGAAATGAGTCCCTGACGCTGAAGATTCAGCAGATGTTGCTGCTGCTGGAGTTGTTGCATCTGGAGGAGCTGCTGCTGGAATACAAGCTGCTGGGCTGCCAACTGCTGCTGCTAGGAAAAAAAACAACAAACAAACACAGCAGAGAATAAAGTCTGCAGTGAAGGCTGCAAGAACAAAATGTAAACTCCACTTGTTTCCCCTTTCATCTCAGTTATTAAATAATAATATTATTTATAGAATACTCAGACAGTGGAACCATTTGAAATTTTCCACTATTTTTATTCCAAACTACTAGGTTGTTAGGGAAAAAAGGCAAAATACAATTAATAATACACTGCAGAAAAGGGTCAAGAGAAAGTAGGTAACAGCTGTTTAGAAATAATAAAAAAAAATCAGCTCATGGCAGATGATAACAAATATATCTATGCTAAAAGCCTAACGCTTTACAACAGTTTGTGATTCAACTGTTCCATTCAGTTTTTCCGACTGAATAAGTTCGGTCCGCAGTGGCCCATGAATATGGTCTCCAGTGATCTATTAGTAAACTGGGATGTAGCCTTCATTTCACTGGCCTGTTAGCTCACTCTCTTCTCTTGTTGGAATATTAAAACCAGTACCACATTCAAGACAAAGAAGTGCCCTATTATAAGTAAAAGTATAACTTTCAATTTTGTGAGGCATTACAAGACAAACTGGAGTTTTTTTAGACTCGGGGGTATAAGAAGGCAGTCACATGTCAGAGAAAGACAAGCAGCTATGGAAGACCTTTCGTTTTTAGTTTGGGGAAAAGAGAAACTTCTGATGCGCTCACTGGAAAACAGACTGCATAATGGAGCAAGTCATGTGGATTGCCCAGAGCCTCTGGAGAAATAAGGGAGCAATTTCTATTCTGTAGTTGATGGCTGTCTGAAATTCTATTCACAAATCCAAACAGAAACAAAGCCTCAGGAGGTCAGAACTGTTTCCTGTGCGTTTGCATAATGGACAGCTTGAAGACAACGTCTAGGATACCTGCTGATCAATTTAACTACTTCAGCATGTTTTGTTTGTATTATGTTTATATTTGATGCAGTTTGCTGACAAGTGCAAGCTAGGCCTGAGAAACCAGCCTGTCAGGTTGATTTATGAGCACATCAAACTGTAACTTTCTCCTCGCCACTCCAAACCTGCAGTAGCAGTTCATTAATCAGGGGCCTGCGACTTTGAAATCTGGGCTCCACCATTTTTTTCTTTAAACAATGGGCTAAATTTGCATGCTCTCTGAGCTGCACCATGGAGGAAAGTAAGGGTCCCTCACCAATTTAGAGCCTCTGTGAATACAAGATAATCTGCACTTTGTCCACCGCGCAGCTTGCTCTTTGTATACTGTGATTCATTAGTGAATGTCAGGTGACAGCAGCACTGGGTTGTCACCCTCAAATCCCATACTCCAAAAAAAAGGATGTGGGAGGGAGTGGCAGAATTCTACCATCACTGTTATTAATCTCAGGAAAAAAACCCCTGGTAAGAATAATATCTTTGATAGGAATCCTAGACTATCAGGGTTGGAAGGGACCTCAGGAGGTCATCTCGTCCAACCCCCTGCTCAAAGCAGGACCAAGCCCCAATTTTTACCCCAGATCCCTAAATGGCCCCCTCAAGGATTGAACTCACAACCTTGGGTTTAGCAGGCCAAGGCTCAAACCCCTGAGCTATCCCTCCAGAACCTCATTATCATAAAAAAAAAAAAAAGACCTCAAGCTTTTCTTGTCCCGTCTACGCCCCTTCTCAGGCCCAAACTAATCTGCAGCACTGAGTTTCACAGATCTTACCTCTTTTGCTTGCTTTCCTGGATGCTGCTGCTGCTGCTGCTGCTGCTGCTGTTGTTGCTGCTGCTGCTGCTGCTGCTGTTGTTGTTGTTGTTGTTGCTGTTGTTGTTGCTGCTGCTGCTGCTGCAAAAGCTGAAGATGTAACTGCTCCTGCTGTTTCTTGTAAAACTCTTGCAGTTGTTGCTGAATAAACCATTTTGACTTTAATAAATAAAGGCAAAAGTTTCAAGTATTATAAATCTCCTAAACTCCTCTAGACTGGCATACGGTAGAGTAGCCATTAAGATCCACCTCATAACAAAAAGGTGTTTGATTTGAAGAGGCAGATCTACATACATTTTTTCCCAGGGCGGCTCTGAAATTTCCCAGTGCCGATTCCAAAATCTCCTAAACCGAAGGGTACAGAACGTCTCTGTTCTGACGGGGGACGCTGAAGAGCCAGGCTAACTCCCCAGACGATTACCCCTACATGCCTCATACAGCCAAGAGAACAGGCTTGAAGCTGTGCCCTGCCACTTGCAAGAAGTCAGGTAGACCAAACAAATGGTCCATTTCTTGGGGAAAAAAATGAATGACTCTGTCAGCCGGTGCGGCAGGATGCCGGATTTGCAATTGAAGGTGAATTGCCTGTGATGATCAGGAGACTAGATATCAAAGTGTTTAAACATCAAAGAAATAAGATCAGCAGGCACATTATTTTCTCTGTCATAACAAAATATACACCCAAACCTATAGCTGAAATGATACTCCATGTTGTATGGATGTACTGAGCACTGACACTGTCTTTACTGTAAGAATGAATTTTCATTGACTCTGGGTTTAGCTGCTGGGTGTTGTGCTGAGGGAAATGTACTCATCCCTCCTCTTTCTAACCTCTGTTGGAACAAATTTTTGGAAGGGAAATAAATAAACAAAGGAATGACTTTCACCTTTACTGAGACAAGCTGGTAAGTTCACATTTCATAACCACATTCCACTCATATGACTAAAGGGAGTACTAAAGGGTTATGAATTTTACAGTAACAATTATCTACAAGTCTATTTACACTTCCTTTGGCAAGTCTGCAATTCAAATGTGCCTAAGCACTTGAAAATGTAAATACTGATTTGCTCAGTGTTCAGAACGCATCTGCCATTGCTGTTGCTTTATACACAGCATTTCATGTTTCAAATTTGCCTGTAGATTGACACATTTTTGCAGTCACAGCAACAAATCTGAAGACTAGGAAGTTGAACATTCATTTTTTTCAGACTTTCTTGAGCAAAGAAATATGAAACAGTAGAAAGTCAGTCCCATGCAAGCATAGCTAATATCTAAGAAAGCTCCTTGGGTTGCGGTAACAGTCCAAAGCAGAAAGAAAAGGAGGACTTGTGGCACCTTAGAGACTAACCAATTTATTTGAGCATGAGCTTTCGTGAGCACGAAAGCTCATGCTCAAATAAATTGGTTAGTCTCTAAGGTGCCACAAGTCCTCCTTTTCTTTTTGCGAATACAGACTA
The DNA here is from genome assembly GCF_965140285.1 of Lepidochelys kempii. Lineage (NCBI taxonomy): Eukaryota > Metazoa > Chordata > Testudines > Cheloniidae > Lepidochelys > Lepidochelys kempii. The sequence continues at coordinate 304,523,758 of NC_136380.1, read as the reverse complement.
ACACGGCTGTTACTCTGAAACCAGTCCAAAGCAGGTAACCCACATTACCTGCTGTAACATAACTGCTTGCTGCTGTTGAAGAAGTGCTTGAAGCTGCTGCGGAGACAACACTTGCTGTTGGAGAATCTGCTGCATTTGCTGAGGGGTGATCACCTGGGGAGTCATCATGGCCACCGACACTGGCACCTGCACAGAGAAAGGACGATATCATCGTCAAGCACATTTTAGCTCATCTGCATAACAGCTGGGTGTCTTCTTTTTCATTTTGTACCAGAGATGGACCATACTATTTATCACTGTAAAGTTCCAGTCTCAGTAAAAATCTGTTATGTTAAGACCACAGTGCTGTGGCACTCTATTTCCAGAGGCATCAGATTTGATCAGACTCAAGCTTTATGTTTCACATCTCTTATGTATTACTCCATGAGATTTAAACATTGGCTAGCAAAAATGTGTATTTAAAAATAAATGATCACCTGGTTGGGCTCTCAACACTTCATAATCAATCATCTTATCAAGTGTCATAATGTTACGCACAGAAAAACCTATTGAGACCGTTTCAAAAGATATGACTAAAACAAACATAAAAAATTACGCATCTGCAAGCAATACAGATACATCTTACACAATTCAGATATCTAGACCAGCAAAACGTATGTACAATGCTTTATTTTAAATATAAGTAAACCTTTCCTGTTAGGTTTGTTCTTTTAGTAAGTGTTGATTGTACCAGAAAAACAACAGCACAGATATAGTCAGTGAGAGAAGGGACATTATCCTAGAATCCTGGCCTTTCTGGACAAACTGTATTTTTTCAGGATTTCCTGACTTAAAACCCAAAGCTTGGAAATCTTCACATAAGCCAATTTAAAGTTTGTCCATTAAACTCTTGGAGAATGTTTTTGTTCAAGGTTCTTTTGTGGTTATCACTTTCTTTTCTATGTGCTGTGCAATGAGAGTCAGTATGTGCATGTGTGTGTCAGACAGAGAGAGAAGCAGAGAGCAAGGGTGTGTGTTTGTGTGTGAGAGAGAAACCTTGTGTAAGAGCCTGAGATATGTGCTCAGCGTCTACTGTAGATGCACAGTCTGAAGGTGTTGCTTCAACTAACCAGTACATAATCAAATAGCTTGTCACTGTGCCAAGTTTGCAACCTTTGAAAAAGCAATCACTTTCTTTTCTAGAAAAAACAATTCACTTTTACTGTAAATAAAAGCAATCATTAATACAAATATTGTTTTGCCATATGTTCTCAGGACATTATGGTACTTTGCAAAGCAGCAAAGGTTATTATTATTAATAGATTGAATCCCAATGTGTCTTAATGATCAACGCTTTCCTAACATATCTGGTAAAATAATCTATTCCGTGGAAGATGATGGCCGTGTGCAAACCAAAACTTTTATATAAAAGAAAATGGAAATGGAATGAATACGATGTTCTGAACTTTGAGTTTATAAGAAAATATAGTAAAATTACCCCAATTCATCTAATAGTAAACAAAACATCATTGGTTCACATTTACTTTGATCTGAAAATGTTGAATGTTACACTTGACAAGCTACAGTCATGCTATGTACAGAATTTGAATATAAATGTATTACTATGTGATTGTAAAAGTGACCGCAATAATAAAAAAGTCTAATATTCTTGTGTATAGACCCTAGTTAAATAACTCTAATCAAAATATTTCAGAAATTCTTACTGTAAAATAAAAGCGGCAGAAACAAAAACAGAATCCACTTACAATAATGACAGGTTTCAGAGTAACAGCCGTGTAAGTCTGTATTCGCAAAAAGAAAAGGAGTATTTGTGGCACCTTAGAGACTAACCAATTTATCTGAGCATAAGCTTTCGTGAGCTACAGCATCCGATGAAGTGAGCTGTAGCTCACGAAAGCTCATGCTCAAATAAATTGGTTAGTCTCTAAGGTGCCACAAGCACTCCTTTTCTTTTTGCACTTACAATAAGTTATTTAGTAGGGGTTGGAAGTGTTGTGATGTTTGAAAATGATGCGTCTGTTTACAGCATTGTTTGTTCTAAGCTTATGAAGTCACAGAGAGAAGACAAACCAGTTTGAAAAAGTTTTGGGATGTACGAACTCAAATTCAACCCTGAGTTGATGGGAGTTTCAGCTACTTTCTCCAGGTCTGAATTTGCCTTCTTTCATGAATTCTGCTTCAGTGCTGCCATCTAACTGACATAAAACAAACTGAAATGAAAAGGAAGAGAGAAAGGCAGGCCCTCTAACAATTAAACCACTAAATTAACCTTTAAACCTTGGAGGAGTTTCTCTATTCATTAATATATTACCTATAAACTATACCACATGGCATAGACCTTGCCATACTTGTGTTCCCTCTCTATGTCACACTTCTTCTTACATGTTCACCTGAACCAATATAGATATAGTGGCCCAGATTCTCAGGTGATGTAAATCAGCTCAGCACTATTAATTTCAGTATGAGTGGTTTACTGGTTTAAACTGCTAAGAATCTGACTCATAATATGAAGCAGATCGTGAGATAGATGTATTATGGACTATAGAACTGTCTATACCTGCCAGTTCACAATTCACATTTCTGTTTGCTCATGTAGTGTATATTGCGAGTCTTGTTGGGGTTGTACTTGTTTGTGCTCCAGGTGACTAGCCTTGTTAATTTATTCCTTCATGCAAGTTCTCCCATTCCAATAGTTTTCTCTGTTTTTCAACTATATCTCAAGAGGTAAACAACCTAATTTGCGTTTTTTTTTACAATGTACTGGATAAAAACACAGAAGCAAAGAAACTGGCAAAAGCTACATTAAATATGGCCTTTAAAACATTTTGAGTGAGAATCCAAACATGCTTAATACCTGTAGCACCATACCCAGTGTACAACCATTTACCTACAGCTAAGAAACTACCCATTTTGAGAGCTATTGAATACCCATGAATCTTCACGGTAAATCTGCACAAAGTTATTACACATAGATGTTTCTGTAATTGTAATATATTGGTAAATTTCACAGTCTTCAATGATCCATAGACTTGCACTTCTATTGCTTTGGTGGGATGATGCTAGTGCACTGTCTAGGATTACAGAACATTGGAAAACTAGCCCTTTTAGCCAACAATTATGTGTATGTTTGTTTGCTTTTCATATCTGTAGTTTTCAGTGTTTCTGAGATGATTTTTTAAAAATGAAATGGAGGCAAATTTTAGCTTTATTAATAGAAATAGCCCTCGATACAACCAAGCCAACAAACCTCAAATACAAATGCCATGAGCAGTTGAAAAGAGACGATGTGAAGCACACCATATCTGTTTTACATCCACGACCTGTTATACGATGTCCTCCAGGTTTCTGAGTTATATACAATACAGAGGAGGTTACAGTACACCAAATAATTTCCATATGCTCTGTTCTTTCCAAAATTGCCTTTTCAGCCACAGTACTACAGAAGACTAACAAACTTTGGGCTCTGTGACTGTGGAAGCTACTGCTGCTTCAAATTTGAATCCATAATGGCGACTTACATGACTGCTTAGGCTTACCCTATTGTAAGGTGACCAGACAGCAGATGTGAAAAATCGGATGGGGTTGGGGGCAATAGGAGCCTATATAAGAAAAAGACCCAAAAATCGGGACTGTTCCTATAAATTCAGGACGGGACATCTGGTCACCCTAACCTATTGCGAAGGAGTTTGATTTTACTTTATTTATCTGTTGTCTTGCCATATGTGGCAACTGAGATCAAGAGAATGATGGTGGAGGATGTGCTGAGTGTTTCTGCCATTGTCTGCATGCAGTAAGCAGGGTCTACCTTGCTTGAGGAATTAAGAGTAAGGGGGTATATTTGGCCACAATATTTTATTTTCTAGCTGATGATTCGACAGAAGTTAGCCAAAGAGAGGTGCTGGGGCCCAAAAGATCAAAATATTTCCCTTCTCCTACTGGTATTTGAGGGAGGGAGCCTACTCCCCCACTTTTACTGAAACAATGATTGGGGATGATAGTAGTCCCTAATCCCTTCTCCCAATTTAAGATGGCTCTTTCTTCCAAATTACAATGGGGGAAAATGTGCCGAAATACCATAATACCATCTCTCCTGTTCTCATACAGACCACAATGAAGCAACATAGGACACCTGTACAACCCAAACAATAAGAAGAGGATAAACCCCAGAATGAGAAGTTGCATATGTTTATGGATCTCCACAGCTACCAGTCATGAAGTTGACTTTTCCCTCTTGATCAATGGACTGATCTGTCTCCTAAATAGGTGAGTCCCTAAATAGCCACGTAAATTGTTAGCTACAGAGTTGTAAAGAGTTTTTTGAGCTTTATGTTCTATGCATTTCTTGTTTTCTTGGACTAAATGAAGAATTTTATTTTAAGTGCAGCTGAACATGTCTAAATTCACAAAAGCAGACAAGTTTCAAATTTACAAAGCACTGAAGGCAAGAAGAACTCTAAATAACACTTTTATTAGCAGTTGTGGATGTATTCAGATAGGTACTTCTGGCTACATACATAAATGTAGGAGTTATAAAGATGAAGATCTTACTGAAAGCAAGCAAATCTGCTATCCCCCCACATCAGTGTAATGGGAGAGCTGCAGTGGCTGGGTTTGTGTATTTAAAACCACACTCCACTCCTGCATGGATAATTCAGGACTACTTGCAGAGTACATGAGCAGGTAAAGTATTTCACTACCATTCTTATGTACTTAATTGGCATGGGAATAAAGTTAAAAACCTACAGATTTCTTCAGGTGATGTAAAAAAGCAATATTCCTTGTGCCACAAATAGACTATCTGTCACAAGGCAGAATAACTGTCCAGCAGCCTTAACCTTTCACAGTTGTTTGAGAAGAAAGTTTTGATATCCTACATTTCCAAAAATTTTCAAAAAATCCGGCAACCTGATTTGATTCTGATAAAAAACTGATCTAGTTTGCAATGCAGAGGGATTTTTTTATCTCCAAATTTGT
>NC_136380.1:304421284-304513784 GCF_965140285.1 Lepidochelys kempii | reverse complement strand
CTTTGAAAGGTTTCCGACTACAAGACTGCAGATATCAGATCTGGCAGTTAGGATCCAATTAACACTTTGGTCAGAATAATCAGATTGCATGTGTAAGACTTGTATAATTCATTTATTGCTTCCATGCATCTTCTGTCTGTAGGTAAATTTGTTGCTGTTATTTCAAAGCTTGGAATCAGTATTTCACTTGCCTTTAGGTTATATTTCAAGTTCTTTTGCAGTGCAATGATGAACTCTCCCTGTTACAGCAATTTAGATCACTTGTCCTGTAGATATTACTGCTTGAAAAATGGTTTGTTTCTGGTAGTTTTGTTTTGCACTCTTCCCGTGTCATTATATGTCTAGAAAAAAATTGCTAGCAATTTTTACTAGGCACGTTTTATTTAATGTAACAGAGACAGTTTTCTCCAATGTGATCATTGTGAATCTTGCATAACAGCCATATACACTGTCAATGACATATGCAATGACATTTACATGTGTACTGTCATGCAAAATCATTTCCTGCTACGCTGGATATAATACAATAACTGAATGAAAAAGCATTCCGATTTGGTGATATCATTTTTCTAGCCATGGTCAGTGTGTACAAAGGTACTTCAGTGTAAACCTAATCAGTGCGGAATAATACATTTCAAATTTTGTACTTTTAGCTAGCACTTTGTGGCCACTTCCAGGTAACTGGATAAGAATCCTTGGAAAGAACTCAACCTGCCCCGTTGTATCTCACCTCTTCTATGGCAGTAATAAACATATACACAAATACTGTACATTTTAAAACTAAAACCCAGCACATTGGAGGGGAAAAAGACTAAAGACATTTCCTATTGGCATATCAGATGCATTATATTTCATTTCTCACTACACACTAATCATGCTTAAGTTATTGTGCCTTTTTCCCTTCTGACAAAGCCAGATATATAAAAGATTACATTTGATTCATCTATACAGTAATGTATATGTAAATTTTCCAGGATCAGGACATGAATTTCAAACTTCCTAGGAACAACAAATAAAATAGCATTTAATATATATTTTCCAGTTTGCAATGTACATTCACAGAACAAAAGTTCCCTAAAGGCCTCTAAGGACTCAAGATATGGGTAAGGGGATATGGAACCTATCACTCTAAGTTGCCACTGTGAATCTTACCCAAATCTATGGTGACCAAAAATCATTATCATCCAATAACTGTTTGATGGCCTAAAAGATTTGGTGGTTTCAAATTCAGTTTCTAGTGGACTGAGATCCTCAGCAAAAAAATTACTGGAATGGAACTAGTCACAGACAGACAATTTCTCTTGAACATGCATATTAAAACATTCTTTTCTGAAGATGTATCGGAGTGACTAAAAGTATTACTCATTTCACATGGATATTGGAGAAAACTGGTGTAGGATGCTAGGGTGTGGGATAACTTCAGCATTGTTGTGTTTCTCAAGAAAACAGGTGGCATCAAATTTCACTTATTTGGGTTTTTATTGATGCAGGAAACTAAACTGGAAGATTTTTCAGTGCTTTTATTTGAACCCCCAAACTCCAAGCAAACCTTATGTGAACCCTAGTGAAATACTGCCCCCTCAACACACACAGCTCCCAGCGGATCTGAAGTACCACGCTCCCACCCGCCTATCCAGAGCCCTCCCAAAAGATCTCAAGTATCACCACCAGTAAACTTCCAACCTGCAATTTACATTAGGTTTTTCTGTGCAGTTTGATGGATTGATGCCCTCAGCTCTGCTCCCGTAGTCTTCAAGGGGTACAAGACTGGACTGTCTTCAAGAGTTATTACCACAAGGAAAGGGATGGATGGCAAATGACTCTGTTACCTCCAGCCCACCAAAAAGAAACTTCTGTTCCTTTCCTAGCTCAAAGCAGGCAGGCATGAAACAATTCTTCTGCTAGATAACAATGACAGTAGTGGCAACTCCACCTACCTAGGGACAATCTTGAGCATATGAGCCACCAGGCTGAATTGAGCAGCTGCGGCAGCAAATTGTTTTTTTCCTCCTCCCCTGGCCGAAAAATCACAGACCTCAATAACAGCAACCCAAGGATACTTTGCAGAAAATTTGGGAGAGAGGAAGCAGTAAACATTTTTGTTACATCCCCATCGCCAAAAACACCAATAACCAGACAGATCTGTGTTGTGTTGTTCTAGGTGACCTGTGATTGAACCCCACTGCCACTGAAATGACTATAAAGACACTGTAGGGGACAGAGGAGAGATGATGAAGACAACAGCGGCAGACTTTTGGAGTGAGAAAAATAAAAATGAATGGCTTAAACATTTTATTTACTTTTTAAAGTAGTCTTGATTTCTTATTTTTACTTTTTATAGTTATGAGTCACTATTGTATGTTTAAATCTTTTTTCTTTTCTAATTTCCATCAATATTCAGATTGATAAGTTTTCATGAATTTGTCTGAGTGAGGGTAGAATGAAATCTGAGTTAGGATTCCAGCATGAATATTGAGCAGAGTTGGCCAACCTGTGGCTCTGGAGCCACATGCAGCTCTTCAGAAGTTAATATGTGGCTCCTTCCCTTAAGCCTGCCATGCCCTCATGCCCCATGCCCCCGCCCCGAGCCTCCTGCATGCCATGAAACAGCTGATCGGGAGGGATGGAGGGATGGGGAGGCGCTGATTGACAGGGCTGCTGGTGGGTGGGAGACACTGGGAGTGTGTGGGGGAAGCTGCTGGGGATCTCTCCCATCAGCATAAACTACCTCTGCGAGATGCGGAAGCTACGTTGGCAGGAGAAACTCTCCTGCTGACATAGTGCTGTCCACACTGGCGTTTGTCAGTATAATTTATGTCATTCAGGGGTGTGAATAAGCCACACCCCCTGAGCAACATAAATTATGCAGTCAGAAACTGTAGACATAGCCTGAGTGTCACAGATAAATACAAGGTGGAACAGATTGCTTAGTAAAAGTAGACGACACCTATTTCAAGGGACCATTCAAGGTGAAGTAGTCCATTAACACTCCTTCAGTCATGGGGGAGAAGGAAGGGAAAGCAACTGGGGGAGGAGGGTTGTTAATAGTTGCAATATGCCATAAAATCAATGTCTTTACTCAGTCTGTGATTTTTAGTGTCTAGCAAACTTATGAATTAAAGTCCCAGGCTTGTCTTTTGAAGAGGCTGTACAGATTTGCGTTGAGAATGAGGATTGAGAGATCAGATATAGAGTGATCGATCTGTGAAAACTGTTCACCCACAGGTCATGTAGTCTTCTTTTATTTTTCTGTGTGAGTTCATTCAAGAGTGTAATGATTATCTGGTTTTACCGACATCGTTGTTACTGGGGTATTTAGTGCACTGAATGAGGTACACCACAGGCTGTGATAGGCATGTATAGGACCCGTGGATCTTGAAAAGTGTTTTGTGGGCAATTTGATCATCTTAGCAGTGGAGATTTGTGTAAAGGTTTGGCATCTGTTGTTCCGGCTGGGTCTGCCGTTGCTTTGAGTTGGTGTGTCCTGGTCTGTAGGGAGCTTGCTTCTGATGATGAGCTTGGAGAAGCTGGGGGGTTGTTTGAAGGCCAAAAGAGAGGGTCTAGGAAAGATTTTTTTCAGGATGTGGTTTCCATCAAGTACGGGTTACATACGTTTATCTTTGTCTATTTATATTTTTCCCAAAAGCAACAGAACAACAATATTTTTTCTGTTACCACAATTGACACTGGTTACTGCAGATATTAAGAAAATAAAAATCTGTAATCATATCTTAATATCTCGTCTCTTATTTGATTTAAATTCATGGATGCATGTACTGATGTACCAATCAGATATTCACGGCACCTGTAGTGAGATGGAGCTAAACTGAATCCATGAGAGTTACAAGAATATCAAAAAGCAGAATTGTTTGTCTCATGATTCCACAGCTCTAAATAGATGCTAATAGCAAGATGTGTGTTACTGTTAGTCTCCCAACATCACGTGAAGTAACTTGTTCTTCGTTACCTGTCCACAGGATCTACCATGAAGAGGAAATAAAGCTGGGAAACAATTAAAAAATTTAAGGAAATGTATACCCTTTTCTGAACATAGTTCTACAGATCCCGATGTTTCAACATGCTTAAGCAAGCCAATTAGATACAAAAGAGACATCTGGAAAAATCCTCATAACCCATTAATTAATGGATATCATTTGGTGGTACTTTTGGACTATAATTTCTGATATGTACCATTAGTTTAATATCATTAGAAGGAGACGGACACACCATTGGAGTACTATGTGGAGCTGGCATAATTTGACAGGGTATCAGCATAAAAAATACAGGGAAATTAAAGTGAAATCCTGATTTTCTAATGGTCTTGGGAACACCAGAAACAGATAAATACAGGGGCTGAATTTTAAAAATCTATTTTTAGGGTTCATTGATCCTACAAGGCAAACTTCAAAGTCTTTCTCCTCAACAAGACCAGCTTCTCCAGTTTTAGAGGATGCCAGCCAGTTTACGCAAAGCCAGCTGGCACTTTCTCTTCTGGATGGTACAGGTTTCCTCAAGCCTAGAGCTAGTCCTCTTCACTGCCAGTGAACTCTGCAGATATTAAAAGGGCTGTGAAAAGGGTCACCAACTAAAATGGTTTCTTTGAAGCTGGATGGTGTACAGTGTTGGCTGACAGGTGATATTGTTCTGGCATTGCATAGTCCTGGATGAGCAGTGAAGAAAAAATTATGGCTAGCCTAAGGCCAGTGGTTGGTACTGACAAGGCTCACTACAAATTAACTGGTGGTTTGGGTTAAATAGAGTTCAGTAAACTGCACTACCAGGCTGCACTGTAACTAATGCTGTATATTACTTCCTAGAGGTAAAAATGTACTGGCAAATGAGATGAAAAAAGACTCTGGATCAAATTTAGCGTTGGCATAAGAAGGCACAAATCTTACTGATGTCAATAAGCCAGGGCTGTATTTAGCCTCATAAGTGGTACCATGCAGCATGTGAATATATTCAGCTGTTTGCCCATTCAAATAGAAGTGCTGTCTCACATAACCAAAGAAGAAGGCAAAACCATTTAGCAAGCTTCCAGCAACTGCACCTGCTTGAACAATTTGGACACTGCTCATTTAAAAATACACTAAGAATACTGATAAAATAGGAGGAATTGTTCAATGGAAACCAGAGTGGGGTAACAGCTTCACCAACAGCAGAGAAATCTCTCTGTCCTTCAGTATGAATCCTGAAATCACATACAAAGGCATGTTTAAAGCAAGGAGCCAATGCTGGGATGCAATTCTTGGATGACAAGAGTGAGACCATGAAACAAATGTCCATCCAATAAATGATGCTACACCAAGTGACAGTCTCACAAAGACTCATGACAAAAACAGCAAGGGGAGGAAAAAGCAACAAGAGAAAACTAATGATAAAAAGTAGCAAGAAGCCAAAACATCTTCAATGATATAACCAGTGCATAGAAGTACAGGCTTCTTGATATGAAAACCTAAAATAATCAGCCATCCCTGGGTAGGGTAACCAGACAGCAAATGTGAAAAATCGGGACGGGGTGGGAGGTAATAGGAGCCTATATAAGAAAAAGACACAAAAATTGGGACTGTCCTTATAAAATCAGGACATCTGGTCACCCTAATCCTGGGACTTCTGTCACATATGCAGAGATACAGAATATTAGCACTACATATGATAAAGAAGCATAAATAAACCCAAATCAAATCCACTAACCTGGTGGTTTTCTTATTGTCCTCCCTTCTTCCATTTCTACTTCTCTCCTTTCATCTCTGATTTTTCATTCTTTTCTGTAACTCGTGTATTCCATTTTCTCCATTCTCGCCAGTTCTCCTTTCCATTCTATTTTGTTCACTTTCCCGCTTTGTCTTTCCATTTCCCTCTTTCCTATTGATTCCCTTTCTCACTCCCAATTTCCCAGGTTCCCCTTCCTTCTTTTTTTCCCCTCAAAGAACTTGATGGCTATGCTTATTCAAGTCAGTGACAAAGCTCCCATTGTCTTAAATGGCACAGGATTGGGATCAAAATCCCACATACTTGTCTTCCTCCCACAAAAGCTCTCTCCCTTCTTCAAAATGTTCCAATTCTTCCTTCTCTTCATCCCCAGAATTTCTTCTCCTTTTCTCACACCTCCTTACTCACTCTGCCTCTATATTTTCTACTGAAGTTCCCTTTTCTCCCAGATCAAGGGCTCCCTCTCTATATGTCTCCCCTTCCCTCCCACACATCAAGGTCCCTCTTCCTCCACTCTCACTCTCTCCCCATCTCTCAAGCACCCACATGCAATTCTGAAGTATTCTTCGCCTGTCATTGGATCATTAGTCCAGAGGATGAGAGGCTGTCTCAAGCAACCCCTGCTGAGCACATGCAAGTCAGCACTGGTGTCACAAGCCATCTCCTATCTCGGTTCTTGTTCAGTGCTAGCGAATCCACTCTGCCTTCTGTACTCTTCAGTGAGGATAGGTCTACACTACAGACTTACACTGGTATAATTACATGACTGAGGGGTGTGAAAAATCTACAGCCCTGAGTGATGTACTTATTCTGAGTTAGACCCCGGTGTAGACAGCGCTACACTGGTGGGAAAGATTCTCCCACCGACACAGCTACTGCCTTTTGTGAAGGTGGATTAACTAACCTGACAGAAGAAGCTCTCCTGTCAGCATAGGAGCCTCTTCACTTAAGCACTACAGTGGCGCAGATGTCTCGGTGCAGTTGCACCAATGAAGCATTTTAAGTAAGGGCATTGCCAGCAGATTGAGGGACGTGATCATTGCCCTCTATTCGACATTGGTGAGGCCTCATCTGGAGTACTGTGTCCAGTTTTGGGCCCCACACTACAAGAAGGATGTGAAAAAATTGGAAAGAGTCTAGTGAAGGGCAACAAAAATGATTAGGGGATTGGAACACATGACTTATGAGGAGAAGTTGAGGGAACTGGGATTGTTTAGTCTGCGGAAGAGAAGAATGAGGGGGGGGGGATTTGATAGCTGCTTTCAACTATCTGAAAGGGGGTTCCAAAGAGGATGGATCTAGACTGTTCTCAGTGGTAGCAGATGACAGAAAAAGGAGTAATGGTCTCAAGTTGCAGTGGGGGAGGTTTAGGCTGGATATTAGGAAAACCTTTTTCACTAGGAGGGTGGTGAAGCACTGGAATGGGTTACCTAGGGAGGTGGTGGAGGTTTTTAAGGTCAGGCTTGACAAACCCTGGCTGGGATGATTTAGTTGGGGATTGGTCCTGTTTTGAGCAGGGGGTTGGACTAGATGACTTTCTGAGGTCCCTTCCAACCCTGATATTCTATGATTCTAAGTATAGATCTGCCCTGAGACCAAAAAATAAAAATAATTAAAAAAATGAGTACAGTGATTGTGGGAAAACTGATGACAAGGAGAACAAGAAGAGGAGGCTGTCATCAACTGGTTTCTTAGCAGTCAGATCAGTGCCCTCTACTCTAGTGGTAGCAGCAGGCACAGATTAAACAAACCCGAGAAAACACTATTCCCATAGAATAATTTAAATGGAATGTGGAGGTAATAGTGGGACAATCCTAGGAAACACATGACAGTTGGCAAGCCTGGGAATTTTTTTGTGTGTGAGCTGCTATGTAAATGTGTAGTTGCTATAGTAATTTCATAAGAGTTTCTGAATAGTTTAAGTTTGACAAATACTGCTGCAGAGTTTGGAATAATTTGTCAGCACTTTTATTGTTCATGCTCCTTTTGGGTATATAATGGAAAAGTGGGGTTACTTGGACACGAGGAAACTGGAATAATGGATCTTTAGAGAATTAATACATGTGTTTCATATTGTAGTCCAAACAAAACAGTCCTGTGTAAACAGCATAAACAGTAATTTTCTAAAAAAGAAAAAACAGAACAGCCGTGTCAGTCTGTATTTGCAAAAAGAAAAGGAGTACTTGTGGCACTTTAGAGACTAACCAATTTATTTGAGCATAAGCTTTCGTGATCTACAGCTCACTTCATCGATGAAGTAAGGTGCCACAAGTACTCCTTTTCTTTTTTTTAAACATATATTTTTTAATCAAAATCTCTTTAAAAGTTTTTGGGAAAAAATTACAGAATTATGGTAAGTATTTAAATTATATTCACCTATTTCTAGATTAATGTTAAATAAGCGGTAAAACGGATGGATAAAATTATTGGTAATCTCTTTAGCCATTCATTTGATAAGCCATAGAGTAATGAGCTGTTAAAACTATACTGATAGCTTTTTAAAAATGTTAACACAACTTTTCTGCTGAGTATGTATTTGTAATGTTTTCTTGCACATCCCATGTTGTCAAATTTGGAGGGTGAGAAAATGTGAAGAGACAAAAGCAAAAACAAATATTGATGGATAAATGTACCAGATATAGTTATCTATATAGTTTATAGTGCAGATGACATTAAACTGGGAGGAGAGGTAGATACGCTGGAGGGTAGGGATAGGATACAGAGTGACCTAGACAAATTAGAGTATTGGGCCAAAAGAAATCTGATGAGGTTCAACAAGGACAAGTACAGAGTCCTGCACTTAGGACGAAAGAATCCCATGCACCGCTACAGACTAGGGACCGAATGGCTCGGCAGCAGTTCTGCAGAAAAGGACCTAGGGGTTACAGCGGACGAGAAGCTGGATATGAGTCAACAGTATGCCATTGTTGCCAAGAAGGCCAATGACATTTTGGGATGTATAAGTACGGGCATTGCCAGCAGATCGAGGGACGTGATCGCTCCCTTCTATTCGACATTGGTGAGGCCTCATCTGGAGTATTGTGTCCAGTTTTGGGCCCCACACTACAAGAAGGATGTGGAAAAACTGGAAAGAGTCCAGCGGAGGGCAACAAAAATGATTAGGGGATTGGAACACATGACTTATGAGGAGACGCTGAAGGAACTGGGATTGTTTAGTCTGCAGAAGAGAAGAATGAGGGGGGATTTGATAGCTTCTTTCAACTACCTGAAAGGGGGTTCCAAAGAGGATGGATCTAGACTGTTCTCAGTGGTAGCTGATGACAGAACAAGGAGTAATGGTCTCAAGTTGCGGTGGGGGAGGTATAGGTTGGATATTAGGAAAAACTTTTTCACTAGGAGGGTGGTGAAACACTGGAATGTGTTACCTAAGGAGGTGGTGGAATCTCCTTCCTTAGAAGTTTTTAAGGTCAGGCTTGACAAATCCCTGGCTGGGATGATTTAGTTGGGGATTGGTCCTGCTTTGAGCAGGGGGTTGGACTAGATGACCTCCTGAGGTCCCTTCCAACCCTGATATTCTATGATTCTATGCTTTGTCTAGTAAGTTCTAGGGCCTGATTAACCACAGTGTTACTCCAGTTTCATCATTGTCAGATGTCTGGCATTCAAAGCACGTCCATAAAAGCTCAGCTGTGTTGGTCTGGGCATTTTCATATCGTCGACTCAAGAATACCCAAGGCCATATATTATGGTTAGCTAAATCTAGGCGCCCATTCTCATGGTGGCCCATACAAATGATATAGACACACTGAAGTCAAACTTGAAAGCATGTCAAATTGACCTCAGCAACTGGGAAACAACAGCCCACAACAGAGCAAGGTGGTGACAGATTTGCCATATCACCGGTAACCACGTTCAAGCAAGGTGCATTAATGCCTTATGTGAAAAACATGAACAGGACAAAGGATAGATATGACAGCCTGCAATGGTCGTGGACAATCTTGTCTGTCTCACCATGTTTGCAGTTTTCGCATTAGTCTCATCTCACGTATATGGGTTCACATATAGGGTTTGCTGAATTCTCATACATCAACATCAATGTGAGATTCCATCATCCAGCTTTCATGATTTCAGTGGGAGTTGAACTTGCATGACACTGGAACAATACTATTCTGAATCAGGACCCCAAACTGATGCCTGTTTTTTCAAAGCTAACTTTTTCTTCTCAAACTTGTATCTCACTTTTTAAAAGCTCATTTCCAATCAAGGGATGTTTCACTGGAAATTTCTGGATTTGATTAAAAAAATTTAACTTTTTCTGATGGAATACGTTTCTGCGCATTTAACCCACATTGGATTTTTCATCAACTGAAACAAATATGCATTCAAAGCTGAAAAACACATTGCCCAGGGTGAGAGCCTCACTCCTGCTCTGGCCTCTTTACATTAAGTAAAAGGACTGGCATGGTTCAAAAAGACTTTAAAATCCACAGTTCTGGCCCCGGGAGGACTCCATAAGGCTGGCTTCCAAGGACCACCCACAAGCCCTGGTGCAGGGTAAACTGGGAAGTGAGAGGTGTGTGTCCATGCTGGGCTGTATCACACAGAACTGCAGAGATTCTGAGTAGTGCTGCCACGAACAGGGCAGCCTGGGGAAGCTGGCAAGACTATTAAGTTGAACTCAGAGGCAGCTCCAGACCCTGGAGCAGCCCAGGATCAGGGAGGTACAAAGGTGACTTAAAACCACCTTAGTATCCCCTCTCCCAGGCTACAATTCTTACAAGATGTGAGAATCTTACCCATCCTGTCTACATGCAACCAAGTGTTTGCATGCACACACATAATCAATTAAGCACTTATCTGCCCATGTCTTGTGAAAATACCCGATTTGTGCAAACACATTTCACTGCATATGCACAATTGCTCTACCTCGGGACGGTGGATATCATAGGCTGGGGGAGGCTGTGCCTCCCCAAACACCCTGGTGTGGCCCCGCCTATGATCTGCCCCCAGACCGCCTCCTGCAGTTCCCGGTGCGATGCCCTGGCCCACGCCGGCTGGGGCTGGGGATGGCCGACCTGCCGCAGGACTTGGGGCGGCTGGCGCTGGGGCCATGGCCACCTTGCGCTCTGGGCCTGGGACTAAACCGGTGGATGGGTGCATGCACACCTGAAATGGAGTACCCAGAAAGACACTACTCGAAGAAATTCAGCTTCCAGCTCCTGGATCTGGTTATGCGTTTTGCAGCACAATAAAAAAGCCCCCAACCATCATATTTCTTTGCCAGGTGTAAGTATCTATACACCGTGCTCAAATCACTTCTCAACTTTCTTTTTGACAAACTGAATAAGTTGAACTCCTTCAGCTTCACATTGTTAGGTTTGTTTTCAAGCCCCTGATTATTTTTTACCCCACCTCTGAACACTCTTCAGTATTTCCACATCATTCTTGAAGGATGTAAGAGCCTGATACAGTATTCTAATCATAGTCTTACAATACTGTGTACAGAGGCAAGTTCACTGTCCTCTTAAACTACAGATCAGGGCTTCACTTTCCAGTGATTAGGTGACAGAGTGTATAAAGCTGCTGAAATCCTCACAACCCTTTACCAGTTGACCCGAAATAGCACTTCCCACATCACCATCAGCTGTGGCAAGAGGCTTTCCAAAACACAGACAGTAGACCTGATCCTGCTCACATCGAAATGAACAGGAAACCACTGACTACAATGGGAGCAGGACTGAACTTATTCTTGATGGGATATCCCCATAATTAAGCTGCTGAAACACACAAACTAATTTAAGCACGTACAGTATTTTCATACAATCACCGCAGCAGCAGTAAACTGCAAAGAATTTTAGGGATCTACTGACTCAGAAATAGATTACAAGTATTAACTTAAGTTACAAGCATACAAATAAGTTACAAGCATACAAACATTTGATGTCAGGAAACAGGTTCTGGTGACACACTGATTACGGTAGAGATAGGAAACACTTAAGTTCAAAACTTCGAATGTGATATGCATTTGATTTTTTTCCCTTTTATCATTTTAATGATATACTAATGTTCTGAGATGTCAAAATAACTGTAAAAATCATAAATATGAGGTAAGGGACTATTCCAACAACATGAAAAATTCTAGTTCCGAAATGACAAAGAATATAAAGCTGTCATCACACATTTGCAACAAGCACATAAACAGAAAAATATATGCTGTAAAATCACTCATTTTAAGTATGAATCTTCAAGTAAAGTTAGAAGATTACCTTCATTTTATCTAATTCATCCTGCAACATTTACAGGATGAAACATACAGAGCCATGTAGCATATTAGAACATAAGAATGGGTCAGCCTAATGGTCCTTCTAGCCCAGCATCCTGTCTTCCAACAGCGACCAATGCCACATGCTTCAGTTCAGAGGGAACGAACAGAATGACCGCACCACACCTTTAAGCGGGAGTGGGAGTGAGGGAATGGGGGATTTGGCTGGCTGGCTGAATGAAGGGAACAGTTCTTTATAGCCAGAGGGTGGGAGATGAAAACTGTTGTAAAGGGGTCAGCATGGTCACTGACTCATCACCTAGGAATGAAGGGTTTCCAAGGGGCAGCCCTGTGCTTGAAGCCTCCCTTTTAGCAGGCTGAGGCAGGACCCACCCTCCCTCCCCTTTAGGTGGTAAAATACCAGGTTTGGACAAGACCTGCTATGGGCATTGCATTGGCTGCCTCTTTTTTAGGGAGGTTGGGAAGGAATTTTTCCTTTACTACCAGATTGGCCTAGGTGCAGTTTTTTTTTTTTTTCACTTTCCCCACAGTGTGTTCAGGAAGGGCTTTGATCATGCGTGCCAGGAAGGGTAGTAGGCAGTATGTCGCAACTCATTATTTATGTGTAGGGTGGATGTCCAGTGCAGGTACTCCATAGGAAAAAGTGATACAGTGACTGGATAAATGGCTTGGAAAAGGACTTAAAAGTGCTGTTCGTTAAAGGAATGAATGGGAAGTGGTTGGGGACTCCTATGATTGGTATGGCAGGGAGCCAACTCCCCATTCTTTAGCCCACCTTAACCCTCCTGCGAGGGGGGGCGTGGATGGTAAGGTCCCAGCAATGGATTTGCTGGAGGAACCTGAATGGAATAAACATGGGGTTACCTGCACTGTACACTTTTATCTGCCGGGTAGTCCCAGACGTTTCATAATAAAGTTGTGGCCTGATTAAACCCATGTCAAATGTCTTCTGTCCTTCTTTTGGTATAGCCAGACAACAGGCAATCATTGAGTAATTTATCCCATTATCCACTCCCAGCTTCTCACAGTCAGAGGCTATGGACACCCAGAGCATGGGGTTGCATCCCTGACCATCTTGGCTAGTAGCCATTGATGGACCTATCCTCCATGAATTTATCTAATTCTTTTTTTAATCCTCTTATATTTTGGTCTTCACCACATCCTCTGTTAATAAGTTTCATAGGTTGACCATGTGTTGTGTGAAGTATTTTCTTCATTTTTGTACACTTACAGCAATTTCAGTATCATATTGGTCCAGTATATCTTTATTACCTTAAACTTTTTATATAACATCTCTTGCACTAGTGTGCATTTTAATAAGTCTGTCACTACACACATATAAAAGATTAAATATGTTTTTTTTGGGGGAAAATAAATTACCTCGATAGTCATTTATTACACCTTGCACACCATTTCTTAGAGAAACACAATTAAAACCTCTAATCTGGCAATGAACCATGCATGTTTTTAACTATATGTATAAGAGTAATTCTAATGACTACTCAATAATATAAACTTGAAGTATGTGCATAACTCTTTGCAGAACTGGGGCCACAGAGTTGTATTAACAATTCTAATGATTTCTTATTTTGTTGGGCTTGTAGCACCTTAGAGACTAACTAATTTATTTGAGCATAAGCTTTTGTGGGCTACAGCCCACTTCATCAGATACACAGCATCTATGAAGTGGGCTGAAGCCGACCAAAGCTTATGCTCAAATAAATCTGTTAGTCTCTAAGGTGCCGCAAGTACTCCTGTTCTTTTTCCAGATACAGACTAACATGGCTGCTACTCTGAAACCTGTTATTTCGTTGTGTTTCTTATGTAGAATTTTGCCGTTTAAAGGTTTTCATTGAATCTATCCTGCAATTCTCTTAATGAAGTTCAAATATTATTTCATAGAGTATTGGATCTACTTTCTTTGAACTACTGTAAACTGTTTAATTTCCCATTAAAAATTGTATTTAGAGTGTAGACATGTGCACTACTGATTCAGCTATTTCTAAATAGATTCAAAACTGATTTTTTTCATATGCTGACATAAACATGGCGGCCAGTTTTCTGGCACTATGTATTTAATTGCATTAAAAAGTAATAGTGCAATTTAGTAAGAGGAAATTAATGAAGCAATGCTGGTAATGACAAAATTACTGAAATATTAACGTAATAATTACTGTACACTCATAAAAAGAAAAGGAGGACTTGTGGCACCTTAGAGACTAACACATTTATTTGAGCATGAAAGCTTATGCTCAAATAAATTTGTTAGTCTCTAAGGTGCCACAAGTCCTCCTTTTCTTTCTGCGGATACAGACTAACATGGCTGCTACTCTGAAACCTGGACACTCATACATGCTTATCACTATCACTCGTACCATGCTTTCTCTGTAATATATTGTTTAACTACATTTTTTGTGTACTGTTCTTACAATTGATAGTGATGAATTCTGGCATACAAAAAGGAGTACACACACTAATACAAGATGCTACACGTTTGTATCTAAGTGCCTGATCCAATTCAAACTGATATCAGTGAGAGTTTTACCATTGACTTCAATAGCAGCAAGACTGGTTCCTAAGATACTGACTCCGCCACTGGATCTTAATTGCAGGATCTGGACATAAGTATGTGCAAGAGTATTACCTTAAATATTACATTAGTAGAGCACACAGCACATTAATACACACAATCGGTGGCAACGTCTGTGTAAAAAATTACTGAGCCATGTGATAAACTGCAGGCATCTTTGACAGCCTCATCCTCATTCTGCCCTCTAATCCAGTTCCCCTAGGACTACTTTTAACTTTCCAAATGTATCAGTAGCTGGTATTATTTGGGTCTGAGGTACAAAGATGAGCAGTGTTCATTGTTGTACAATTTATGCCCTTAAGGCCCAATATCTTGTATCTGGGCTACAACAGGAACTTTCCAGTGGGACAGCCACTACTGCTAGCCCTGGCAGATGCTCAGATATAGGCTCTTAAAATCATTGTCCTGGACATGCAGAAATAAAGACATGATGCAAGGGATGTGGTTGAATTAGGCTGGAAATTTATTAACTTAACTCATCTGGGAACTAACTGTCAGGAACTCATTTAGGGCAAGTCATCATTTCTTCCTTAATCATTTGCACCTGGTGAAGGGCTGCTATCAGCTCCCCAGCCTGTTGGTGGGACTCTACTGCCTTCCCCTTGGATGTGGGTTAAGGGGCTGTACCAGACATTAGGAGCGCCAACCTCATTCCCCAGCTTAGCTTCCCCTTAAATTCACTGCCAACTCTGGTTTATCACGGAACCAGACACCCTATGGAACAAGTATCTGCACTGGACACCTGTCACCTGCTAAGTTATGACATCTTGAACCTAATCTTCTGGCCTACCCCACTGAGTCCCTGAGTTGCTGTGTGGCAGGCAAAGAAACCTGACCCGAGCCAGCCAATCTGGTTGTGAGAGAAAAAAATTCCTCCTCTGTCCCAAATAACACAACTAAAGCAATGTCTGCAGCAATCAACAACAACAACAACAACAACCCTAGTTTTATGCTAATCCCAGGGATGGAAGGGTAAGACCTGCTAACCACATGGGAGAGGGACTCAGGCTGGAGGGGCAGGGTTTATATACCCTCTCCCAGGTCCACAGGGGCAAACGGCTTACCTGAGTCCCCCCTGGCCTGCACAACAGCTCACTTGATGCCTTCCCCTACCTCTCTCCTAGCCAGCCCCATCCCAATTCCTGAGGAAGGGGGGACCCTTTCCCACCAGTCTATATAAAACCTTCTCCCACCCCCTGCTTTGAGTTTGCAGGGCTTGTACTGTATTATAATGCAAACGTGAATACTATTTTAGGTAATTTTAAGGGGCTTTGTATTGTGTATTAGTTCCCTCTGACAACTGGACTCAATTCCAGGATGGTATAGAGGGTATAGAAGAAATTGTAAAGACAAGAAAAATAGAATGATACAAAGTAAATGGTGAGTCTGAAGTACTGGGAGAGTGAAGGGATAAGCAGTTTAGTACCAGAATCTAAATTGTTAGCCCCTCAGTGAAGGGACTGTGGCTGTTATTCTCTCTATAACCCCCCATAAATGCTATACAAATGTTAAATAAAGGTAACACGTTGGAAGAAATTAGAGAAGGATTGTAGGGAAAGGAGGAAGATGGATTCAGGAGCAGACAGGGACACAAAAGACATGGATAGCGGCTGGTATCAGTTAGTGTGGCAGGTGAACAGATAACAGATTGGCAAATTAACTATTCTTTTGGGCAGAGTCAGAGGGCACTTACATACTTTTTTTTTCTTTGCCCAGGAATGAAGCCACAGCCATTCGCTATTGGGACTGATGAATGGCAACCTCATTTCAATGACCAAAGCCACACTCTAAGATAGTTTGCTTAATGAACCATATCCTGATGTAATTTTCACCACAGTTTATGTATGAAAGCATGAAACCACACTTTTCTTGTTTCAGATGTAAGGGTTTGAAGGATGCAACACCACATTTCTGCTAATACTTAATAAGACGATGACACAAGGCCTGATTTTCAGAAGAGGAGAACTGATGCCACTCAGAGCTTTTCTGAAAAACCATGTCCATAATCATTGGCAGATTCATGCTGTTTTACTCCACTAGGCATTGTTTATGAAAGAGGTTTCAGGACAAGTCAAATTTACAACTCTTGTAGTAATGTGCAACACAGGAGTGAAGCTTTAAAATAGCCTTACTGCACAACTTGCCAGCTGTGGAGATCCATTATGGTTAATAAAGCAGCGCATTGGTAATGTTTGGAAATCCCAGGTGATAGACAAATGTATTTCTATAACCATCAAGATGTTGTTCTGCCTTCTCTGTACCAAGAATGTCAAAATTTAAATGTTTAAAATTTAACATTAAGGGTTATGAAATCCCATAATATAATCAGTGATTTAAAACTTTGGGACACCATAAATATAGTACTGCCACTCCATTAAGATCCTGTTTCTGTAGAATTTAGACAAAACATCCCTGCAAGATCACCAACTGTAGCTTAGCCTACATACTGGTGAAAATGTGTATTATTACACTAGAGGTTAAAATGACAATTATAAACACAGTTATACCTAAAAATTCAAAGTTCATTTTTTTAAAATGGCATGCAAATCACTTTGCTAGACTGGTAACAGTTATGGTCACCATAAGTCTATCTGGTTGTACACACTGCATAACTAGTTATATTAACACCCTGAGAATTTCTGAGCAACTATAGTTTGTGTATCTTCAAAACTTTGAGGCTGGCTGTTTTTATTTAGTTATTTCTGAGCTTTTACTCACACAGTCTTTCTATAGATCTTATTCACAAATTCATTTTTACTGTGTTTCAGAGTTTCTGCTCCGTGTACTAAGGCATTATGAAAGATACACAAACCCTAATGTTAAAGTAGCAGCAATATATATATCCCATATGCAACAGCCTATGTGTTAAAGAGAAAAACAAATGCTTGACATATTTAAGGATGCACTTTTAGTTTAACTATTTATGAACAGTACAAAGATAGCCTAAAGTGTTTATATACATACCAGAATACAGATGATAGCCTTGTTTAAACAAAACAATTAGAATCACGTCTTCATGGTATTAGTATTATTTCCTGACATTGTTTATTGCTGCAAGGCTAAGACAGTTATCAGTCTGGGTTAATTCTTTAGCTGCCAAATTTTACAGAGGGGTCATATAGTGAAATGTAATGGAGATGCCAGAGAAGCTACACATCACAAGGTGAACACATATGGGGCTGAGTCTGCAACTGGATCTACACTGGAATAGAGCTCCACTGAATAATGGTCTTTGATTACATGTAAGTATATAGTGATTTTCTTGATCTGATATATTTATCACTGTAAGGCTTAGTTCATGAATGATCTCAAAAATTAACACTTTATATTTTATATAGCTATATAAGCACAAACACCCTGTTGATTTGTATATATCTGTATATATCTATATCCACGCCCCTTTGTTTTCAGTTTAAACCAATTTTTACCGAAAAAATTCTGGGATTTACAAAAAGTATTATTAGTTTTTTTCTGATTTTCACCTTATTTTGTTTAATTCAAATAGATAAAAAATAACTTGTTTTAATAGGAAAATACAATACATTGCATGAGATATATGTATTATGATACTGCATTAGTCTGTGTGTATATGCAAAGCTGCCTGTTGAAGTAAGGCTATGTATTAGTCTAGAAAATACACACAATAAACAAACAGGCACACACGCAAACTCTGAAGTGCATGTGCATCTGAACATACTCATGAATCTCATGCCCACCATGTACACATTTCAAGCTGTTAGCAGATAACAGTTTAAAGATCTGACACACTAAAATGAGAAGAAAATGAAAATCTGTATCAGAATACATTTCAGAACACAAGGAAGTATTCAAAAGTTCTTAAAAAACAAAAACAGGAGAAAAGGATGAAGTTGAGTGTATGCGCTGCAAAGGGTGTGGCCCAATTATTAAATGTAAATATTTATAGGCTAATAGTTCTAAGTCTAAAATACTAAACTGTTTATTCAAATGAAAAGTTTTATTTGGGGATCAGAGATATATTGCTTTCTTAAACTCTGAGGTGGCATTGTGTTTTGAGTTCTGTTTCAGTTCTGCAGCAAACCTCATTGAATTTCATTCAAAGCATTAATCTACTGATTCATCTACTGCCCTTCCGTTCACCAAAATAAACCTTGATATTTACCCAGAAAAATTATTAATAGTTTTTTCCACTGATTTTCACCTGTTTTTATTGTAATAATTCCTGTGAAAAATTAAATAAAACCAAAACCAAAAGGCCCTATTTATATCTTATGTGGTTTGTAAGGTCATTCATGAACTCAGCTTTGCAATGACAAATACATTAGGTCATGAAATTCTTCTCTTCTTTTGGGATTAAATGAAGCTAAGATTCACTGTAATTATTACAGACGAGTTTGCCCTTGAGGTTACTGCCTCCCAAATTTTGTACAGGTTCTCCCAATAATCCTACCTCCTTAGAGAATTCTTTGCAATTATTTTGCATGATTAAAATTATTCTTGCTGTGTTTTAGTAATCTGTGGCCAACTTAATTTTTTTTTCATTCATACAGATTTGGTCAAACAGAATAAATTGCGTGCACCCAATTTATTTTACTATGTGATTTCCACATCTAGTTGACAGCTATGCCCACCCTTTATGGTATGTTAGAATTTGATATATATAGGAATTCAAGATAACCATGGGATGATTTCAATATACATTTTTCCACTCAGGCAGCTTCTAGATCCTATTGAATATGATATGGTATAGCATCCATTACTGGATAGTTAATACAGCAATACAGTTACTGGAAGTTACTGGATAGTTAATACAGCAAGTACATCTGAACTCTAGCAATTTTTAAGATAACTATGGGTCTGAATTTTGATGGAGGCAATGCACTGAGATTGCCCCTATCAGTGTTAGAATGATATGTTTGCAGGACAGATATCTGAAGGGAGGGAGCTTTCATCTTTGCTGGTGTTAGATGTAACTACAACTTTTCAGCTGCTGTTCACCTTAGCTTTGCAGTTCATTGCATCCCACCCAAGGAAAGAGGCTGGGTATGCTCAGCAATTTTTTTTTAGCTCTTTGGGGTCACATAGAAGAAAATATTATCATTAATATAAAAGGTTACCACACACTTATGGCTCATATTCTAAACACAGGAGTAAATTCATTTACCTCAACTCTGCTATATGTGTGTATTTATGATATATATAACGTGATGAGACAGTTGGATGGTTTCATTGAGTTTGGGATTGCTACACTATTCATAAATGATGAAACCATGTGCAGGCAATACAGGACTAAATACTGATCTAAGTGCAAGCTCAGATACCATTCTAAAGCAACTGTTTATAAATACCGATATTTCAATGACAAATATTGTACCAGACACAATGGTACCAGACACTAGTGTTATTTCAATTGTCTTCAACCCGAACTGGGATTATAGAGTAGTCACCATCAACATTATCACCAATGCAAAATTGTTGATAAATGTTGACTTTTTAATGACATCTGTTGTATTTGATATTCCGCAAGAATTAATAATGGGCAAATGGTCTTCATTCTCCACATTGTGCGTTTGGATAAGGTGTCTGAGATTATTATGGTTTGGGTTATCACCGCTATATAGATAGAATATTTACTTCTCTATTTCCATACCCTGATTTATGAAATGCCTAAGTGAATGCACAGCCAAACTTGAGAATGAATTATTAGACTTAAGGTTGAATCTGAATGAAATTGAAATTATGAAGCTGGTTTAGTTAAAGATGTATTTTCTTAGAGAGATATTTACATATATGGTCATACATTTTATCCTTGTATTGAACTGGCTAAAACAAGGTCATATAACCTGAAGTATTTTTATATTATTTCTCTCTTGGCAGACCAACAGTTTTTGACACCACAAACTACTTACAAGTTATCTTTTGGTAAAATAAAGTTTGCATGACCACCATGATTGAAAATTGAGATATCACAAAAGCACAAGGTAATTCTGATGCTGCGGCACATATAAGGCCAAAAAAAAAATTGCTCCCTGTTACTTTGTGTCACCCACACTATTGGACACAAAATAGAAGTGCTACCAGGTATTCTAACTATAGTCAGAGTAAAAACAAAATGTTAAAGTGAATGTGAGGGACAGAAACTGTAGTAATGAGGAAAAAATTCACTTACATTTATCCAAGATGGCTGTCGCTATTACTGTTGAAACACTGCTATGGGCTGAGGTCACATGACCCTGTAAGCTAAAATAGAGAAGCTTCAGCAAAGAGTAACTGAAGCTGCAGCACATTAAAAGACATTTTTAAGGTGAGTGGGGGTTGAGTGGAGTTTAATTTATAAGAACTATTTTCCTCAAGGCTGGCATCGTGACCTTAATTTTTGGTCACTTTTCAAGCCTTCAGGGAACAGTTTTTCAGCATTACGCTCAACTCTGCTATGTGTGCGTGTGTATGTGTTTTGCATATAATACATGATGTGATGGTATGATGGTTTCATTGGCACAAGTCTGGGGTTGCCATATTATTCACAAATAGTGAAGCCATGTGTAAATTATGCAGGACATCCCAAATACAAGTGGGATAAAACCTTTGTACCACACCATATCACCTGTTCTTTATGTGACATTTATTTAACAGAACAACGACTTTAGGAATATTTTAGAGAGTTTTAAAGATGTGATTGGTACTATTTTTCATACCTTTCCACTTGTAAAGCTATTTTTTAAAATTATCCTGAATCCAACACTACATGCCTCAAAGAGAGATGAAATTATAAATGTTAGAAAAATCAAAATTACTTAAAACAGTTCTTTGTATGAATTTCTATATTAATTTTAAGTTCTATTAAATCTGAATCTTCCAGGCCTGAAACAAGTGATGTGTGTTCCAAAATACAGCTAACATTTTCTCTTCCCTGTGGTATAAAGATTCTATTGCGAGCCGTGATATATAGCAAGATACCAGATTTCTCACTGCTTCAGGACTGAATACTGCCATTCCTGACACTCAAGCCAGTACAGTTCTGGGGAAAAATCACACAGGAAGGAGGAAATAGAAAGTACTGTTGTGGGAAATTACTTTCTTTTTAAAATGGCAGATGTTAGAAGCAGCTCAGATGCTTGGAGTATAAAAATATGAAGATGGGTTAGTGGGCAGAGAGCAGTAAGTTGGTCAAATGCTTTGCAAGAGAAAATAAGCATATAGGCAATTTGAAAGGCAACACAACAACACACACACAAACATCACTGAACAAAAGCAACTACATTCTTTCCAAAAATAGGCTTCCTGTATTTTAGATATTTTTAATATTCTCAGTGATACAAAAACTTACCAAAACTAAGATGACAACCTAACAGAATGGCAAATACGATGGCTACAACATTTGTAATGTAATATACAGTATTTCACCTTTGGGTCACCAGTGATTCAAATCCTATTTAGGTTACAGCGAATTGAAAGTCTGATGAAGACCTGCAAGCCTGTGTGGAATCAGTAATTTCAAGTCCAGATATCCACATCACCAAAAAACACCATCAAAATCTCGAGCTAACTGGCATTGTGCACCCATGGCGGTGAGGCTAAGAAATGAGTTGACATGGAATGAATTGTTCTCTCCTCCCTAGAGATGGTGTATGCAGAGCTTACTTGGCTCTGTAGAGAAGCTTGGACTGCTGCTACTTGTACTGTATCTGTTCTGGCGATAGAAGACTTCAATCTCCAGGGCAATTAGTCTAGATCTGTTCATAAGCAGTAAATTAAAAAAGAGAGAGAGAACCTGAGTTTGACTCCCTGCTATCTTGCACCTGGTGTAGTCATTTATATCTGTGCACAAATGATAAAAAGAGCTACCAAATCAGAATAGTACAGTGTTATATCCACTTTGTACAGGTGTAAATGACTATCTCTATATGACCTAAAATTTGCTCCAGACAGTCAGCCAGAGTAAAAACAAAAGGTTACAACTGTAGGCATAAAGATATGACGACGTCATCACCACCTGTTGACTATGGTTTTCTTTAAGTGCAATTAATAACAAAAGAAGAATACAAGTAATGCAATCAATTTATTCTATGATAGCACATTCAATCTCCCTAATCAACTATCCACTGAAGGAAACTCACAGAAACTAATGAACCTCACTTTCTTCCTCTCCCTCTTTCAAACGCACACCCACAAATCCCCTACCTGTCCCTTTTAACTAACTTCCTATTTAAAGCACCAGTGCAAAATTTCAACATGATGCTGTGCTACATAAGTCAGAAATTTGCTTGTTTATATTAATTAACTCATACTGCAATCACTGCATAGTTCAGCATAAGTAGGTAAGTATGTTTAGGTTTCAGTACAGATACAAGTACATCTACTGTAGATATTTATAGCCATACAGTGGCTTCTGATAATTAAAACCTTGTCCTTTGCCAACAGAGTTACCATCACTGTAAGAGAGAGTACTGGTAGTATTTCCTAGTGTTTAGAAGAGGAAAAACCGGTGTATTCTCTTCAATATGGTGATATGGTAAGTCCTGGTAAAATCACTTTTAAATGGCAGCCACTGTAAAATCAAAATCATAGTGAAAAATACAGCTTACATGTCTGATATAACTAGACAGCTATTTTCACCAAAACTTACGTAAAAACACTGACGTCCCCAAAACTGAAATATGGCTGATAGAAATCATGATACATATTACTTTCTGATACATGACAACTAGGGTATATGGCAACCTTTCAATATTGGATAGTCATTCAACTCCACACATGCCATACTTAGATATAACAGTGTAATATATATATGAATTATATGAGTTTAGCTAGCTGGCCAGACAGAACATAAAGACCATCTCAATTGTAATCCTTATGATGAAGAAATTTCCACTAAACTTAGCTTAATGGAAATAGATTCAAAATAATGTGTGGAATGGTATATTGAACAGAGTGAACTGGCTGATTTACGGAAAAAAATATAGTTTTAAAAACTTTAATCAAGGAAAGAGTTCTTTGTCCTACTGGTCATTACCTATGCAATGGCCATGTACAACAAACAATATACGTCATCAGATATCATTAAAGGAAATCATTAACAATGTCAATCCAGATCACTTTGGCTGAGAGTAGCACATATGAGGTTGAAATTCCAAAATTTAAACAGATTATTTTGTAAATATTTACAGATTAATTAAAATTATCCAGAGCTACTACTGGGCAAGCAAATTAATCGAAAAAGCAGATGGAAAGCACCTTTTGAAACATGATGGCCACCATCAATTAAGACAGTGCATCAGATTTAACTGGAACCATGGTAATACTTTAAATTAAGGTAGAACTTAGAAATGCATTATTTAGATTTATGAATGAAGTGAGCTGTAGCTCCCGAAAGCGTATGCTCAAATAAATTGATTAGTCTCTAAGGTGCCACAAGTACTCCTTTTCTTTTTGTGAATACAGACTAACACGGCTGCTACTCTGAAAGCTGAAGGAAAGGTAGTTCTTTACAGTTTATTACAAACATCACGAAGTACATTTGTAATATAAATGTTTAACTGATGATGCTTTGACAAGTTTTATGAAGCATATTATAAGATGCAAATATTGTTAAAATACATGTGCATGTTTAATACATCAATTAAAGTAATCAAACATGCTATAAAGCATCATAAAATTTAACAAAGATAATAAGATATTTATAAATGGTAACTAAATATAAAGTGTACACAGAAAAGTAAACAGTACTAAAATTAGTCCTGGCCAAGGAAGTCTCTTTCCCCCCTCTTTTTACTTGTGACTTTAAATATTGACAAGCCAAGTCAAAGGTTACATGACTTTACTGGTCAGGTCCTGGAAGGTGATGTCAAAAGTTACTGACATTCCTTAACAGCAGTTTGGAACTCTGTTTCTTAGAGTCTACTAAGAGTTAAAATGCTTTGGACAATCCCAACTTGGTGCTTCTGCAGCCAACTTTTGAAAAACTTGTACAATTGAAATGAATGGAAGCTCAATGATTACAGTTCTTTCTTTGCTCATCTTGAAAACCGTAACTTTAATAAATGGTTGGGAAAGAAACAACCTTGCCTCTTAACTTTTGTGCATTTGATCAGTGGTACTCAGTCTGTGAATCTAGACCTGCATAAGACTCTTACAGAACTCATGTGTTTTATCAGAGCTCCTATTGCTTACGAACAGCAAGCAAAATATTGATCACAGGAATGATTCTCATGCTTCCTGACATGTGTGGGAACTACCAGACAGTAGTCACCAGGATCGCTCCCTACTATTATAGCAACCAATATGTGGGTGGATTCAGGGAAAAATAGAAGAAACACTTCCACTCCAGGAGCCTGGTTTAGATTATAGAAGATACGATGAAAGGGGAGAAATACCCTCCCCTTCTATTCAGAAGCCTGTGTTCTGCGGGGAAAGGAGATTGTACTGAATGACAAAGCAGTCACATGCTGATACCCTAACATTGCACTGGAAGTTTGCATCATGAAGATCAATCAATATGTGATGTCATGTAATTATGACACATATCACAATGCTTACATTGTAACTAAGAATTAGCTATAGATACAGCGATAGATATTTTGTAGTTTAATCTTCCTAGTTCCACTTACTGACAAAGTGAATCTCCAGCTTTAGAAAGTTGAGTAACGGTGCATTCAATAGTTGTAGTACATCTGATTTGTTGATTGGAATTTTGCCATTATTCTTTGTCTCAATATTTTGAAAGGTTTAACGAAATTCAGTGTCTGGAAACTGAAGCTAGACAAATGCAGACCAGAAATAAAGCACTTTTTTTTTTTTAACAGTGAGGGTAATTAGCCATTGGAACAACTTGCCTGGAGACATGGCAGTTTCTCCATCACCTTAAATCTTTAAATTGAGACTGGTTCTCTTTCTAAAAGATATGCTATAGCTTAAACAGAAGTTGTGGTATTGGTGAAGGAATCAGGGAGTGAGGTTCTAGATCCTGTGTTACGCAGGAGGTCAGACTAAGATGATCATAATGATGGTTCCTTCTGGCACTAAAAATCTATCCATCTACGAAACATTTTCAGTTGTACATTATATATCTCAGAATCTGAGTTAAAAACACAGCAACAACTTAAAAAATAAAGAACTTTATTTTCCTAACATTCGTAACAAAAGATCACCCAATACATTATTACTTAAATATTTTTAAAGTCCAATATACATTTCTCTTTCTGTGTTGCCTGTTTACAATTTTACACTTGTCTGTTCAGAAATTTTTCACTTTTGTTTAGTCAGTTTCACATTTAGGTTACCAGTACTGCAATGTTTGAACTGGAAACTCTACACACAATTAACTCAAAAAAATGAATTGCAATAAAAAAAATGAATCACGATTAATCGCAGTTTTAATTGCACTGTTAAACAATACAATAACAATTGAAATTTATTATATATTTTGGATGTTTTTCTACATTTTAATATAGTATTCTGTGTTGTAATTGAAATAAAAGTGTATATTATTTTTATTACAAATATTTGCACTGTAAAAATGATAAACAAAAGAAACAGTATTTTTCAATTCACCTCATACAAGTACCGTAGTGCAAGCTCTTTGACGTGACAGTGCAACTTACAAATGTAGAATTTTTGTGTTATATAACTGCACTCAAAAACAAAACAATGTAAAACTTCAGAGCCTACAAGTCCACTCAGTCCTACTTCTTGTTCAGCTAATCACTAAGAAAAACAAGTTTGTTTACATTTATGTGAAATAATGCTGTCTACTTCTTATTTATAATGTCACCAGAAAGTGAGAACTGACAACTGCGTGGCAAGGTATTTATGCACCAGATACACTAAACATTTGTAGGCCCCATCATGCTTTGGCCACCATTCCAGAGGACATGCTTCCATGCTGATGACACTCATTAAAAAAATAATACATTCAGTAAATTTGTGACTGAACTCCTTGAGGGAGAATTGTACGTCCCCTGTTCTGTTTTACCTGCATTCTGCCATATATTTAGTGTTATAGCAGTCTCGGATGATGACCAGCACATGTTGTTCATTTTAAGAACATTTTCATTGACAAAACGCAAAGAAGGTACCAATGAGAGATTTCTAAAGACAGCTACAGCACTCAACCCAAGGTTTAAGAATCTGAAGTGACTTCCAAAAACTGAGAGGGACAAGGTGTGGAGCATGTTGTCAGAAGTCTTAAAAGAGCAACACTCCAATGTAGAAACTACAGAACCTGAACCACCAGGAAAATCAACCTTCTACTGGTGGTATCTAACTCAGATAATGAAAATGAACATGCATCGGTCTGCATTTCTTTGGATTGTTATCAATCAGAACCCATCATCAGCATGGATGCATGTCTCCTGGAATGGTGGCTGAAGCATGAAGGGACATATGAATCTTTAGCACATCTGGCACATAAATATCTTGCGATGCTGCCTAGAACACTGCTATGAGAACACCTATTTTCACTTTCAGGTGACACTGTGAACAAGAAGCAGGCAGTGTTCTCTTCTGAAAATGTAAACAAACTTGTTTGAGCGATTGGCTGAACAAGAACTGAGTGGACTTCCAGGCTCTAAAATTTTACATTGTTTTATTTTTGAATGGAGTTATTTTTTGTACATAATTCTACATTTGTAAGTTCAATTTTCATGATAAAGAGGCTGCACCACAGTACTTGTATTAGGTGAACTGAAAAATACTACTTCCTTTGTTTTTATATACCGCATATACTTGTAAACAAAAAAAAGTGAGCACTGTACACTTTGTATTCTGTGTTGTAATTGCAATCAATATATTTGAAAATGTAGAAAACATCCAAAAATATTTAAATACATGGTATTCTATTATTGTTTAACGGTGCGATAAATTTTTTAAATTGTGCAATTAATCATGATTATTTTTTGTAATTGCTTGACAACCCTAGTTTCAAATAAAAATAAAATATAAATTCAAGAATGAAGGGGAGGACATAGGGTAAGATGTGAGGAAGACTATGAGAAATTGAATTACCACTAAGTAATTTCCCCTCTTTCTTAGGCTACAACATGAGAAACATTTTGAGTCAGAAAATGTGGCAAGCATTGCTTAATACAGGAAGTGATCTTACCATACATAGCAACACACCAGAGTCCACAGCTGAAATCAAATTTAAAATGCAGAATAAACATGTTGCTAGTCAAGACAATGTAGTGGTCTTCTAGATTTTCCCAGCTGATGTCTCAGCTCTCTCTGTTCAACAGGTAGACATCTCTTTGTAGGAATGCCTCAGCAGAAACAAGATAACTAGCAGCTCACTAGTTTTATATGGGAAGTCAGTCAAATCGCTGTGGAGCTAGATATTGAACTATCTGCTAGTACCTATAAAGTCTTAATGCATCCCTTTACCAGATTTTAAAACAAACTAAAGTGAGAGGCTATATCTAATGATTGCCTTGAATCATTCTCACAAATGTAAATGAAGAATATGACGTTTAATAGGGCTTTATTTACAGTAGGCATTTGACATGTTTTACAGAATTTTTGTTCTTTCACAAAGTTCAGGATACTTTTCTTTACGTTTTTTTTCTTTCCTTCCTTCTCTTCCTCTTTTCTCTAACTTAATTATTAATTTTCAAAAATAGATTTTTTTTCTGGTGTGCTCTGCCAGTGATGTGCTAAATTACACAGAATAGGACAGTGCCTAATATTGAAAATATATCAACCACCAAGAGTTTCATAAATATAATAGGAAACAAAGCCAGAAGCACAAAGGGCAGAAACAAAATTAAAAATACACATAATCCAAGGCAAAACAAAGGCAGCGCAGGGGCCTTGACATACAGAGATATGTGCAGTTCAGGTTCATGGAAAGGACTTCTGTGTACATTCATGCCTGATGAGGAGACTTATGACTAAGAAGAAGATGGGAACCTCCAATTATCTCTCTGAAGTGGAAACATCAAACTTTATTATTCTGGGGGGGTCTATATTGCCTTTGAAGTTTGAAATGTCCCAGATTAGAACAGTATGGCTTCCTAAAATGAAAGGTAGTCTTAGGAAAGGAGGAGTAAGGTAAGCTGGTGATTGAAATATGCCAGCAAGCCCTTCTATTGCTACTTGCTCAGAAAGTAATTGATTATATATGGCCCTGTGAGGGAGACATCATCTCGGGGCACTGGAAAGCTACTTGATGCTCCTCCTCTAGAAACCCCAAAGGTTAGAGCAGTGACTTAAGACTTAGAATCTGCATCTATATTCAAGCCTCTGAGATAGAGGTGAGGTGGCAATATATGGATGAGGTCCTTATTGAGCTAACCCTTAAATAGATGCCAAAAGGAATAGTATTACAGAAAGGATGACAAATGGATAGAGTCTGTTAGTATGCATCTTGCGACGTCTTGACCTAGTTCATCTGCAACCACTCTGGT
The DNA here is from genome assembly GCF_965140285.1 of Lepidochelys kempii. Taxonomy (NCBI): domain Eukaryota; kingdom Metazoa; phylum Chordata; order Testudines; family Cheloniidae; genus Lepidochelys; species Lepidochelys kempii. The sequence goes on along the minus strand of NC_136380.1, from coordinate 304,484,860 downwards.
GAGCTTTACAAATTCTTTAGCATAGCATTAGGACACTTTCTGCTGAGACAGAACTCAAAACACGTTCAACTGCAGACTTTAACAAGGGCATAGCAGATGGGAGAACAGAGAAGAAAAATGGCTGCAAACAGCTAAAGACAGTAGAACCCGGAGGTAGAAGGTATGAGATGTGGTGATGTGGGTATGACTGTATATGATACCGTCCACACTCTGTTGCATGTTGACCATTAACCTCTGAAGACACAGAATCCAAGCCCAAAGAGGAGGAAGTAGGGGAGAGCAACATTACTGAAGGCCTCTTTCCTCATACAGCACAGAATCCAGGGGTTGGATGGATGAACAATTATTACAACCCTTCCTCTCTCACTTCTTACAGTTTCCTTGTTAAAATTTGTTCTTTCTTCAGAGTCTCAGGGCTAGCTGCTGTAACAGCAAAAAAAGAAAACATTAGAGCTCAGTGACTGAGGTATAGGTCTCTCTGCTTCCAGGAAGAAAAAAAAAAGACTTAATGAGAACCAGAAAGTGAACATGACTTGGAAAGAAATGTGAAATTGAATGGACTATTTTTATAATCGAAGTGAGTGAAGTATAAAAACCTAAATGGGTAATATATTGTAAATGGTGAAAATTAGATTCTTTAAATTGAATTTTAAAAAATAAAACTTATCATACACTAACAATCCAGGTAAGGGAATATTTTGTTTTTTATTACAAATATGTTTAATCTACAATTTGTTATGAATTGCTTCGTAAAATAAGCATGCACCTATTCTCTCTTCTCATTTTTGTCTCTGAGTTTTTTATGATGGGGTTTTAATTCTGCTGTTCAAACATTAATCTGCTTGAAGAAGGAAAAAATACTTACCTCATAGTTCTGCTTCCTTGAATATTCTATATGATCCTCCCTAGGGCAAGATTGCTGGAATTTCTCAAACTCTATGAGATATTTGGTCCCTGAGGGAAGAGGTAGTCAGTCTGGGCACAAGCCATACACACTTACACCAATACCATCCATGACTCTAATAAGCTACCCTTAGAGATCTCTGTTTCTGAATGAGTGGGAAGTGAAGCCCCCACTTTTGTAAACAAATCACAAAACAAAACAGTTGAAGTGGAAGGCAAAACGACTTATTAATCAAAGTGTAAGATTAAAAAAAAGTTCTTCTTAAATATGATGGAGACATGTATTGGTAAGTGGGAAATCTGCAAGATGACATCTTCAGAGAAACAGAATTACAAAGTAAAGTATCTGTTCCTTCTCTTAAGATACCCTCTATGAAGGATTCTCACTTCAGGAGAGGGAGTAGCTTGAGGGATGTCCCAAAAGAAAATGTAACCTTAACAACTGCAACAGGTAACAACAACAAGGCCAGTGCCAACAATATGAACAAGTAGGTTTTTTAATCTAATAAAAGAGAAGGATAAGATACTTCTCAAAAAGAACAGGAGTATTTGTGGCCCCTTAGAGACTAACAAATTTATTAGAGCATAAGCTTTCGTGGGCTACAGCCCACTTCATCGGATGCATAGAATGGAACATATAGTAAGAAGATACATATATACATATAGAGAAGGTGGAAGTTGCCATACAAACTGTAAGAGGCTAATTAATTAAGATGAGCTATTATCTGCAGGAGGAAAAAAAACCATTATACTATCACTTTAACAGCCAGTGGGATGGGTTCAAAAATGCAAAAAACTGTCTAGCTCATATAAAGGACACTTTGAAAGCAACGAAAGTCTAAGGGACAGAGAGTTTGAGCTCCACTACTTTGAAAACATGTTCTGCATGACTGAGAGACCAAAGTGGGATTCCTCCCTGAAAACTAAATCTAGTCAATAATGTCTTGTCAATGTATGGCGTGAACACCATGTAGCTGCTTCACATATGACTGAATCAGAAATATCACCAAGGTGGAGTGACCCTTCATATGATCTTCCAATTTTAGGCCATACGGGGCACAAGAATGTGAAAAGGAGAAAGCCATTTAGATGTAGTCCCCTTAGTGAAGTCATTTCCTAAGAAATTGATAACGAATGTAACAAGAAGTTCGGAAGCTTTCGAAAGGCTTTCATTTGCTTCCAATGGAATGCCAAGGATCTTTTAATGATAAGCTTATGGGAAAGAATTGAGGGCATGGAAAGAATGTGGGCAACATGATAGGCTCATATAGGTGGAACTCTGACACAACTTTGGAAAAAAATCTCCAGTGAGTCTGTAGAAGTACCTTCTCAGAAAATCTGGTATAAGGGCTGAGAGTTCATTTGGTCTATGAGCCGAAGTCACTGCCACCAAGAAACCAACTTTCCATTCAATAAACTTGAGCACTAATATCATATAATAGGTGGGTTTTTTTAAGTGTCAAGTCTGGCATGAACCTGATGATGGGGGCTGCAGAGACAATGGGTCAAACCTTTGACTAGTTTATGGCAGGCCAAAATAGCTGCCAAATGAATCCAGATGGTATTAGTCTTCAAGATAGACTCTCATGCCAAATGTAGCCAAGCAGGTTTTATTTTTGTGTGAGAAAACTAAGTCTCCCATGAGGCCCTGTTTGTAGTATATTGCAAATCTTTCCACTAAAAATGTTAATTCTTCTGGTAGATGGCTTCAAAGAGGTCAGGAGAACATAAGATATGTACTCGGACACTTCATGACTTTGGCCATTATCTTGTTACATGACAGGGTTGTCTGCAATACATGGGGCTGGACTCAATGACCCAGAAAGTCCCTTCCAGTCCTACATGCCTGTGTTCCTGTTAGCAATCAAGCTGTCAGAGAAAAGGATTGGGATGGAATGAGACACCCAACCTAGGGCCCATATGTGAGGATCTATCTCAGTTGACTCAGATGGTGTCTAATAGTGTCTTCCTTGCATGCTAGGTCTGGAGCCATGAAGAATGTCTTCTGGCAAAGAACGCACTCCCATAATTCCCAGATCTCCTGACACAGGAGATGTAATGCAATACTCCCCTGCTTATTTAAATACATTACGATTTCAATCAGAATAATCTCTTAGGATAACAGTTCTCTGAAGGCTGAGCAAAGGCACCAAAGCACTTTATGCAAAATAGAAAGACCGAGGCCACAAAAGTGAGATTCTTTCTCCGAGTTTTTCGGAGACTGGTACTATGGCAACACTCCTGGAGCAGCAACAGTGATAGAGCCACATGGCCACCCAAGTAAAAGATATTTAAAAAACAAAAAGCAAACAGTATCTGCAGTAGAACAGCATCTACAGAGAGCTGTAGTCTGAGATGTCTGCAGTCAAAAAGAAACTCACTGAAAGGTACAAGGGCAGTGATTAGTGTGCTTGGGGATTTGCTGTGCACAGAAACCAAAATCCTTTGAGCTTGATGAAGGATGCCTTTTTTGTGCTAGAGGGCACAATACCCAGAAATGAAAATTCTGCACAAATGGTATATTCAGGGAAGCATTCTTTTTGGCCAACAAGCATATTGTTTGTGTAGATGATTATTAATAACAAGTTAAAGAAAAATCATAGGACAGTACATTGTATATAAAAATGGACTAATTAATTATTTGTAGGGTGACCAGATAGCAAGTATGAAAAATGAGGACAGGGGGTGGAGTGGGGTAATAGGAACATATATAACACAAAGCCCCAAATATCGGGACTGTCCTTATAAAATCGGGACATCTGGTCACCATAATTATTTGGTGTTGAAATAATGGTTTTGCTGACAAAAGTACTATTCACACATACATAAACACCTATAGATAACATTAAGGAAACTTAGTTCTCTCTTTTCGAGTAGCAACCGTGTTAGTCTGTATTCGCGAAAAGAAAAGGAGTACTAGTGGCACCTTAGAGACTAACAAATTTATCTGAGCATAAGTTTTCGTGAGCTACAGCTCACTTCATCGGATGCATCCGAGCTACAGCTCACTTCATCAGATGCATTCTACTTCATCGGATGCATTCAGTGGAATGCATCCGATGAAGTGAGCTGTAGCTCACGAAAGCTTATGCTCAAATAAATTTGTTAGTCTCTAAGGTGCCACTAGTACTCCTTTTCTTTTTTAGTTCTCTCTTGATGTACATGGCTACTTCCCTGGGAGATGCATATACACACAGAGGGCTGATTCCTGAAAATCACTGCATAATACATAATGGTTGGACTGCATGCTGGGGATGTCTGTGCAGACTGGAAAAAGGAATGTTCCTCCTTCAAGCCACTCCACGGCATGTTTTATTCTAAAATGGAGTGCCCAGAGATGAACACAGTGTTCCAAGTGAAATTGTATCTTCAATTTAAATAATGACATTATAATATTTTTCAATATAATTTTCTAATAATTCTTTATACATCCTGATTGTTTGCTTTTTTTTTTTTACTTCTACTGCATACAGGAGCAGAGGTTTTCATTGAATTGTCTGTCCACAAAAATGCTCTTTCCCTAAGTTATTACCAGTTAATTTTGAACCTATCACTGTTTATGAGTAGTTTAAATTATTCCCTTCCAAAGTGCATTACCCTACATTTGTCAATAATGAATTTTATCTGCTGTCATAGCACCCAATTATCTATTATTTTTGTGTAATCTACAAATTTTGCCACTTCTTTGTTCAGCCCTTTATCCAGATCATTAATAAATGCATTAAACAATGCTGTTCTGAGTACAGGTTATTGGTGTAACTAAATGTTAACCTTTTGCCATGTTGAAAATTGACCATTTATCCTTACTCTATCTTCTGTCACTTTGCCAGTTTCTAACTATGACAGAACTTTAACTCTCACCCAGGACTATTTAGTTTCCTTAATAAACTCTTTTGAAGGACTTAGAATCATAGAATATCAGGGTTGGAAGGGACCTCAGGAGGTCATCTAGTCCAACCCCCTGCTCAAAGCAGGACCAATCCCCAATTAAATCATCCCAGCGAGGGCTTTGTCAAAGGCTTTTTGAAAGTCCTTATGAGTGATATCTACTGGTTCCACTTGTTACTCTATTTTGTTGTTTCACGCAAATCATTCTCGCTGACTGAAAAAAATGTGATTTTTCTTTACAGAAGCCAAATCCTACTTCCCTTTCTGTAGTGGAGGTGTGTCTCTTCTGCAGTGTCAAGTAACTTTGAGGCCATAGGGAAGGAGCAGGATCTCTCCCCAAGGACACTAGAATTATAACATAAATTGATATTGTAAGGGAATTTGAGAGTAAGGCTTTGTCCTGTTGTGCCTAGATATTTCAATATACATGGTGAATATTATCATGGTCTGATATAAGACTAATTAAATAGCTGAGCAGAATAGGACAGTGAAAGAAAGTGTCAACTTTAGCTTTTAATTTTATTAACTTTGTTGGTTGCTGTCACAAACTCAACATTATTTTAATACTGATTTTTGTGTCAGTTCCTCTTTCATGGGACAAGTAATTCTGATATTTTGAAAAAGAAGAAAATTTCATATGTAAGAGTATAAAAACTGACAAGGTCCTTTACTATCAGTGACAAGGTATGCCCCGTTCAAGCAGCAGGGTGGTAAGAGGTGAGAGAACCTGCCTCGCCCTACAGAAACTGTCTTAAGATACCAGACATGAAGGAGTAGCCTTCATTTGTGGCTCATTTAACAATCATATATGAAAGAGGATAGCGCTCGGTGGAGGAGATGAGCTTTCTCCACAATAACAGAAAGGTGTCACTCTCGGGCTCACTGTCAGGGAATGCTGTGCTTTTCTCTTTTACTAGGGTAGCTGGGGTTAGAGAATTATTGCTGCCTGATTTTTGGGTCATGGAAGTGGCAGAGCACTTTGATGTGGCCTGACAATTCACTTTCACATCTTTTGTGTAAATACATATCTAAATACCTTTCAAATGCAGACGATTCTTATTCTCTATGACAGCCAGGCATGGGAAAAGGAGCTGAATTCTTGTCTTTCTGAAACCCAGGAATAGGGGTGAAATACAGCCAGAGACTGGAGCCTATGAACTAATAATGTCTGTCGCTTGTTTTGCTATGACAAATGGCTGATAAAATAAGTATCCAGATCCCTTTTAGACTTCAGTTGCTTCATTTGCTTGAGGTTAACTAGCACTTCATCACAACAATTCTACCCCTGCTCAGATGAACAGGAGGGAATGTCCATGGGATATGATGAGGGCAATCATGTGTGCAATTATTCTGTCATACTTGGAGAGGTTTTTATCATTATAGTCTTAATTTGCTGTTTTTGGATTACTTTTGGAAATATTCAGAATGGGCTAATAATGGTGGGAATGGATGCCAAAGAACAATCTGGATTCATCTAAACAACATATTTTGTAGCTCAAGACCCAAATGGGTTGGCTGTCATTATTACATTTCATGACTGTTAGATGACTGGAAGAAGAACGTTTTAAATATAAGAGATAGAATGGACTCATACAAAAAGGTAGGATTAGCTTCAGAGCATTTCCTCTGTTGCTAAAAAGTGAGTCAAATAGTTTCCAAGCTTTCCAAGCCTGAGCAAAAGTCCCATGTTAGAAGACGAGGATCAGCAAAAAACACATCTCCTTGCTCCCACCACTCTAAATGAAAAATAGCTATTCTTCCCCCCTGAAAAATAGGCAGTTAAGTTCTTAAAGTGGATAAAGTATACTTAGTGATATGGAAAATATAATGAATTGGACAAGATTTTTTTTTGTAAATTAGCAGGTGACCATGCCAACAGCTATTCATCACATATGTTTGTCATGAAGCCATAATGGCATCACAAATCTTATTAAGAAGTAAGATGAGTCGGAACAAAATTTTAAAGGGAGAGTAACACACAACCCCCATTCACCTTAATAGGCATGAATAAGCCAGTTAAAATTAAAACAGCAACAAGATTGAGAGAGACAATTGCTGTGGAATGCAGGTACAACATGGCACGTCAAGGCTATCTGTGTAGCCGTAACTCTATTTTTGATTTGTCTGTCAATATTATGTTATGTTAATACATTCAATTTGTATTTAATGGCCATATCCTGAGCTGGTAGAAATCAGTGTAACTTCACCCAATGGTTCAATGCAGATTTACACCATCTGAGGATCTAGTTCAATACAAATCTTTTTATTTTGTATTTTATTATTTTTTATTATGCTTTTCCAACAAACTTACAAAAAACACCCCATGCTTACACTCTAAAGCCAACTTAATATAGTGGCTTTCTTAACTCTATGGGGAACATTTTCAAAGCGCTGCATGGAGATTTAGTCAGAAAACCTCCATTAAAGCCAATGGGAGGTGTGCAGCTTAACATGTACCCCTATGTGTACTGTAATTGTGTTAGCTATTAGCCTATTCAACAATACCCTTTAAAGTAAACACAAATCTGAATTTTAATTGTGCTAACAGTAAAAATGATTAGGTTAAATCTGCTAATACTGCACACAAGCTAATGTTTTACCTTGTTACTAAAACAAAGCAAAATAAGATGTACAGAACTTCGTCTGGAAAAGCAACAGAAATTAACAGCAGAACTGAATGTAACATTCATGAAAATCTGCATTGTATTACACATTATTTCTCTCTCTCTCTCTTTTTTTAAAGTTACCCTTTTGACTAGCTCTAAGCACTGGGACAACTCTCTTTTACTTATTTTTTTCAGCTTACAGTTGGCAATACTGGTGCTACATTAATTTGTATTGGGGCATGTGCCATACAGTATTTGGCTGTAGTTGACTAATTTGGTGAAATATCACAATAAATGGACACCTTCTTGGCAGTCTCAGAAGAAAGGCCAACAGACACATTTAGCTGTACTACGCCCCCTCACCACCAGAGGTGGTCCCCGTCCAGCTCAGGTTTCAGTCACATTGGTAGAGCAGTGGAGGGAACCTCCTTGCATTGCTGCTGTCTATGCTGTACCAGTTTAGCACGTTGAGGACTTCAGTCACCTTGGCTCTGTAGCCAGCAATTTTCAAACACTACATTAATAAAAACAAATCTTTGTTAGCAAAGAACAAACTTAGATAGGTTTCAGAGTAACAGCCGTGTTAGTCTGTATTCGCAAAAAGAAAAGGAGTACTTGTGGCACCTTAGAGACTAACCAATTTATTTGAGCATAAGCACGAAAGCTTATGCTCAAATAAATTGGTTAGTCTCTAAGGTGCCACAAGTACTCCTTTTCTTTTTGTGAACTTAGATAGTCTATCTTCTTTATCTTCAAATAACTAGTATATTCCATGAATGAACATATGGACAATATTAGAAAGTTTTGGCCAGATCCGCAAATTGTCATAGCTACACTGAATATCCCAACAATGGAATATGCTGGTTTACACCAGAGATTGGTGATCTGGATAATTTTTTTTCTGAAAATTCATTACATAGGTTTACAGAGGTAAAAGACATAAATTACAAGTAGTTCAAAGATGCCTCGTCCTGCACCATGTTAATGTTCACTTTAGTAGTGACTTCAAGGAAGTGAATCTCCTCCTCACTCTGAAATGTAAAGAGCTGCTGTTTTTGTGAAAGATCACAGATGCCCCGTGCTGTGTGGAGAAAAGGCATTCTAGAAATGCAAAAAAGTCGAGGTTTTTTTTTTAAAAAAAGGTTTTAAAAGCTTACATTTAAATAAATGCAATGTAGTGTTGTGAATTCTAGTTTATGAACATTTTAGCTCATCTTGTGTACTTAATTTTAATAATTAATAAACTGAACCTTATTTGTGCTTTGCAATGCACACATTCAAGGGTAATGGTGTACATTTTTAATTTAGTTGCTGCAGTGCATAACTAGCATTTCCCTATCCCTCTCAAATAAAATTAGCGATGATCTATACATCTGATATATTTTTATGAGAAAAACAAACAAAACAGCACTAAAAACATGTTTTTGTAACTATTAATGAAGCTGGTCCTTTGTTGTATCCAATAAAAATATTCTTGCTACTGTGACATCTTTAGGCAAACCTCTTCTCCAATAAAAAAAACATGTTTTCTTCCTATTTTAAGAGTGTCCTCTTTAATCTGAGAAAAGTTCTTCACACTGTCACCTATGTTTTCCATTAATAGGTACGTATAGACAATGTACTATGTAGTATAATCCTCTTAAATCACAGTTCAGGATCTATACCCGTTCTTTTCTTTTTTTACACTTCTAGGAATCTGTTGAAATGCTTAACTGCCTAAAATAGAGTCATTAATTTTCTGAAATTGTAAAATTAATTTTGTAGTTGTGGAGTGGTTTTTTTTTCCATTTTAAGAAAATTAATACAGAGAAGAAACAGACATTTAGAGACTACAGTTATGTGGGAATACAAGGGATTTTAAATATGGAGGCAGAACAAAGCACCCAGGAGATATTATAAATTTAAGCAATTATGAAATACTAGTATGTATATACCACATCACCTACCCTTTCCTCTCCTTCTATCCATGCTAATATATACTTTACACAAAAATTAAAGGCTCATGTCTTTTTCTCTTGTGGTTTTTCTTTGTACAGTATCTCTTTAAGAGACTCTCAAAGAAAATGGATCATACCAAATGCAAATTGTATTTCCCTGTTCATTGGTCATCTGTCCATTTTTCCATGTAGAGTGTGATCCATATTCTTTTGAAACAAGCCGTTGAAATATTAGTCACTTTTACCTTCAGTATCCTGCCAGTGAATACCTGGTCCAAAATTAATGGGTGTAATTAAATTAATTAAATGTATTATTTGGAATGATGCAACATTACCCAGGAATTGTATTTAAATAATAATACATACAAGACTTGGCTCTGCTGCTGTATGCATGTGACTCCCATTGAAATGTTGGCTTGGCTGATAAAATGACTGTGGGGTCAGAGAGTAAATTTGGGATATATTGGATCTAGTTTTATTAATGGTAACAATAAAAAATGAAAACATATCCAAAGAGCCCTCACACTTTAAAAATGTGTTGTTGTGGAGCAGTACTTTTTCACTGGGGATCAAATGCCACTTCGGTTCTCACCCAGAAAGTATTCAGTTCCACAAGGTGCTGAACATTCTAGCCATAATTCAGGAAAGCAGATGGGTACAGGTTAAAGTTAGTCATATGAGTGACCTCATCCCTACTCAGCAAAGCACTTAAGCACATGCTTAATTGCCATTCAGAAAAGTGGGGATGGGACGACTCATGTGCTTGAAGTTAAGCACACATTTAAGAGCTTGCTGGTTCAGGATCTTAATGCTGCTAAGGTAATATCAGGATCCGGACTGTGTCCTATCAATTGCATCGTGCTCTCCAATACAAGATTGAAATTCAATCAAAATTCAAACCAGAAGATTTCATTGACTTTCAGTTATATTCTCTGTATTAAATTGCATATCAGGTATTTTCAGCCACCTATATAACTGATAAACTACTCATTGTCCCACTTTTTATTTGTTATATTACATATTTCAATTGTTTTGTCTGAAGATAAAAAAAATTGCAATCCACACAGCTGGGGTGCTGAGCTCCCTAAATTTCTATTGTAACCTATGGGAATTCAGAGCACTCAACTCTACACAGAACAGATATATTGAGTGGTAATGCAACCACTTTCTACATGCATAATAGATCCCAAATAATAAGGTAGACATAGTAAAATCTGAGCACACCTAAAAGGGGGATAATATATGTACTTATCTGATATATTTAATCATGATTTAGTCATAAATAATTATTTTAAAATATAAATCTTAAATGTATTGGTTGGGACAATACCGGTAGCCATATTTAAGGAATACCTATGTTTATACAGCTATAGTACCTACAATATAATGATAAAGCCCAAAGAAATGTTCCTTTGGAATAATGTGCCTTACAACATTCCTGCTAATTTGTGAGTTTCTTTTCTGAGTGTGGGTGTGGCCACCTGAGAAGAGGGGGACTGAAGAAAATAATATCTAATGATCCTGCCAGATACAGATTAGGATAAATTGTTCAAACTACAGTTTCATGTCAGAAACCAGCAAACAGGTTTTCATCTAAACTATTTTGTCAACAGCATGATGGTATCCTTGCTAACCTCATTTGGCACCAGTGCATAATTAGATACACAGGGGTGTGACTCCAATTGAAGGTGTTGGCATTGTAGCACTCTGTGAAAATATTAACTAAGAAGGTTAACTCCAATTTTCTCTTCTTTAATTAAATGCACATGGTACTAATGAGGTAACCTACTGTTCCTTGATAGCACTAATTAGCTAAGAGGAGAGTACACTCTCACACTGCAATTTAAACCTAAAAATAAGGTTGAAATATGCTAATTGTAGGCAATTTAAAACAGTACAAGTTGTAGAACTAGTCATAATAAGGGAAACTGACTGCTTTACAGCTATGCAGCTGTAACTCTGGTTAAAATCAAAACAAGCCACGCAATTTTAGGTTGATTTAGCAAGGTACCCAACAGTTTCTTCAAAAATAGACATTGCAGCACTCAGAAAGTACAGTAAAAATGAAACAGGAAATTCCAGAAAAAAAATCTCAGACAGAAGCTCCTCTAAGAAAAAACCAAGAAGCACATGACCTGTTGAAATCTGCACCGAAAATAAGACCATTGTGGTGTATTGCAATTTAAAGCTTGAAATTTTCATAAACACTTAAGGGCTGGAGGTGTTGAGCACCTACAGCTCTCACTGACCTCAAATGCAGTCATGGGTGCTCACCTGTTCTGCAAATCAAGCCATACAATCAGATGTCATCACAAGACTGAAGGTTATTCTAGACCCTCTCAGAAAACAAATAAAGGCTGTGCTATTGTAGTACTACCACATGTGAAGTAAATACAGCATAGTGAAAGTATAGCCTCTATTATGAATAGAAAAAGGAATGCAAAAAGTAAGTGGGTCACTATAAATTTTCAGAGGAAACATATTTAAAAAAATTTAGCAGTCTATACACACTTTTGCTATTCCAAAAATAACTAAATTTCCATCTGTTATTTCAAAGACATTCCTTATGAAGAAATGCCATAAACGGTGCAGTTTAGCCATTGAATTGTGGACAGAGTTGCACAGTACACTGATTTGTAAAAACAATTTCAGTACTCCTGATTTAGAGCTTCTACCATTGAGCTCAGAGGAGAAGATGGACAATAGACTGATACACATGCTATTTTTGCTGGCTAATACACAGGGTGCCAGTGGTAATGGTTTAGGAGGAGATAGATTTCCTACTCTTCCCTGCTGAAAAAAATGTAGCAATCCAAATGCATCCATCAGAAGAAGATAAAAGAAAACAGGGTGGTGATTTCTTAATAAAGCAAAGAGCAGATTTTTGGTGTGTGCATGGCCTTAGCAGGAATGAAGACAGGGCACAGAAAGAAAGGTGAATGAATAGGAATAGCACGGCACACAAAACCAAAGCTGTCAACTTTATGCGTGGGATTAATAAGAAAATTAACACAAAGGAAAGTGGTTATAATTAAATTGTAATTAAGGGTGATTTGCAAGCAAGCCATAGTTAGAAACTTTGATATTATGAGCTAAATTTTCTGCTAGCTCTGTTGATTTTAATGGAGTTATACGGGTAGAAAATTTGGCCCTATAGACTGAAATATATTCATCATAGCAAAGATAAGGGGCGCAAATTAGCTTCTGCTCCACCTCATCTTAGCATGCACTCTCTTGGTGAAATCACAGTCACTACGGTAACTGTTGCAACATGACCAGGAAACTAGCTCATGTGGCTCTTGAAATTTAGTAGTCAGGAGAATTTGGGGTCAGGATTGGTGACATTTTTTCTGATAGTGTTGGCACTAAGCCCTTCTCTTTAGCCTCTTCTTCCGAGTAGGCAAGTCATTCCCTCACCCTATAGTGGGACTATGTCAACAGCAGATTTGCCTTTCTTATATCAGAGGAGAGGACAGAATTCTGGGCCTCAGAAGGGGTGGTGGATCTTTGTAACCCCTTTGTAACCTCTCTGTCTGGGTGAGAGGAAGGAAAAGAAAAGCCTTGGCACTGTAAGGTTTTGATGGATAACAGAGCAGGAGACCCAACTGTGAACCACCTCCTTCTGGCAGTATTCCACCATTCCCATGGTCAGAACCTCAGTATTTTTTGGATATCCCAAATATTATGGTAATTGGTGTATTCAGAAAATAAAAACCAGTTCCCAAGAGGAGATCACGTAAGTCCAGGGTTTTTTGCTTGCTTTATAGGTTTGTAACTAACAGGTTTCCATATTGGGTATAAAGTGATCAGTATAGAGCATGTTATAAGCTGATGGAATTAAAATGAAAAAATAAAAAAAGGTTCACTGAAAGACAACTATATAGTCACATCCCTAACATTTGTTTTTGGGGGCATTCAACGTAATTCCAAAGATGAGGTATGTTTAATAATGTGATTTGCAGATAATCACTAACAGAAAATTCCTAGCACTCTAAATATTTTTTTAAAAACCCAGAGCTTGGATTTAAGAAAGTGCAAAACGATATACAGGTATACGTCAGCTCACTCCCTTTGCATAACTGCACAAGAGCCTGCCACAATAGCAGTAACTGGGAAGCTCACTGGGAGCAAGATGCCCAAAAGGTGGTGGATAGCGGCATGCTCATGGACACAATCCACATATCCTCATAATATCGTGTGGAATAAAGCCAGTGCAGCAGAAGGAGCAATCTGCTTCCACTGCCTGAGTGCACCAAGAAGCCTTGAGAGAAAGTGTGCCTGCTGGTTATTCTCCCAGGGTAGTGTGGCTCTGCTCTGCCCCCAACACAAGGCAATTATGTAAACTTCACAATCTAGCTCACAATAATTAAAGAAAAGAAAGAAATGAGGCCAAATAAGTGTAAAGCAAATCAAAGTAGCACAGCAAGTGTTAAATGGGATTCTGTGCTTATTGTGACCTGAAGGCACCTTATGTCTCTTTATATGATCATCAATCATTTTTTCCTGGTCATTTTTTCCCCTCTCTCAGCTGCCTTCCTTTAAAAGGTTGTGAGAAAGTTAATAAGGCCAAAAGATCTTGGGCCAGATTCTTAGCTGGTATAACTAGAATGGCTCCATTGATTTTAATTGAGCCATGTCAATTTCCAGTAGTGGAGAATCTGGTTCCAGTAGTAATGCCCAAACTGTGTCCACAATGTAGCTGACACAGAGAATAACTGTAGTTATAGTCCTGAGTGATCTTGGGAGGTATCCATATTGCATACCTGTGAAATGTATTGATTATTTCTGCATGCAAATATCTCTATTGACAACTGAAATCCAAGATATAGAGACATGAGTTAGTAGATAAAAAGATAAGCTGAAGCAAAAAATGTATTTTGACTGCAAGTCATTGATACTGCAATAACATTCGATTGAAATGATTTCTATCATTATTAATACAAAGAATGTCATTTTAACTGATGGATGTTTGCACAATAGAGTGATAACTGCTCACTGTATAATTATACAATAGCTGCACTCTGATTAGGTTATAGAAAAGATTTATCTGCTCCAGCTTATCACAGGAAGTTTATACCAGAAGGTTCCCATTTTATTCTAAACAGATGTTTTTATAAAAAAGCAAGTTTCCAAGTGGCTGATTTTTTTCTGTATTTACTTATTTATTTATTGTGTATATGGTTTTTAAACTTGATTAAATAAGAACCAGCGACATATGATTTACTGTCAAACTATCATAATAAGAGGTACAATTTACAAATATATTTGTATTCATTCTATTCTTTCTTGTTGGATGCATTAGAGGAAAGTACCCTCCTTCTTTTAAATGTGTTCTTCACACTTTTTAGTTTGTGCTCTACTAGTGGCATGTAACAGACTGCAAACACACAGTTCTGAGAATATGGGATGGGAATGATTGTGCTGCCTCTCGGTTCTATAGTTAATCCCGTGAATATACTCCTTTTTCTGGGAGCGAAGGAGACATAAAAGAAGCATTAATGATACAGGCACTTCCTTTCCTCCTTCAAAATACGTCGTAAAGCCATGCCATGTTCCGTGACACATATTCCACTACCTGTTTTGTGAGACATGCCATGTACAAAGACCTTGTGCTAATTTGTGTTTGTATTGTAGCGTACATGTTTGCAGCATGTGACCTTAGATTCTGTTCCCTGCAGGGCAGAGATTTTCTTAACTGTTTGGCAGAGTTCACCTTCTTTAAAGCACTGTGCGCACCATACAGTGCTTAAGATAGGTATGACATGTTCAGTGTAAAATACTGACTTTGCTACATAAATGAAACATTTATTTATAATAGTAGTATGCAGTACAGTACTTATTTATAATGGACTATAGGTCTATTATAGACCAAGATTAGTAGCCAGGGACAGAGAAACAAACAACAAAAGATATGAACATGATACAGAACTACAATGGCAACTAACTTTGCAACTTTTTTCAACTAGGTTCATTTCAAGAAATTAATATTAACTATCAAGACAGTAAATATTAAAAACTTACCATCATTATTTTATTCCTGACTCCCACTGATATTTGATCTTTGCAATTTAAAAATGTAACAAACTTCGTCAATTTTCAATAAAATACTGAGCCATCTATAAATTTTTGTAGTATGTATCATGTAGCTCACAGTACAAGCATTTAATTTTTACAAATAAATTTAAAATATGCTAACTATAAGGCTCTGTTTAATAACATTTTAAAAATACACACTTTCATATATAATTGCCTCCTGCAGTACATTTTATAAAGTAAGCTAGTAATTTTAAACAAACAACAAAAATCTTCACTTTAAGTGTACTTTTTCAGGACTTACAACAGAAATACAAGGTCCATGAAGGTTTTGAAATAAGTGGTAACAGGCTGAAGGAGATCAAAAGCTGTCTTATTAATGGTCACATGCACTCAGAAGAAAAATAAAGGAAATATGAGTCCAACAGTTCACAAGTTAAATTTTATAACCATACAACAGCTATATTTGTCCAAAGATGACAAATCAGAGTTTAATATTTTACATATTATACACAAAACAAATTGCTAAAAAAGAAAATGTCAAATTTTAGTAATGTTTCACCATGTGCTAGAAATTTTTCATTTATAAGCTCATTATCCAATAGCAGCTCTCAAGAATAAAGCTAATTTACATTTAAAATAAGAGTATGGTCTACTCTTTAAAAGCACAATGATAAACACACCAATTTGACAATTACATTAATACGAGTATTTGCATAATCTGCCTTCTACACCTGTTCTTAATTTGAAGCAGCTGCAGGACAAATCATATCATGTAATGTAAGCACTCTAGCCCTTTCCCTAAGGTTTTATATTTAATTTTATTTAATTTTACTATTTTTAAATTTAAATAAAGCCCATGAAGCCCTAGTTTCTGTTTGGATAGTTTACATTCATCATTGATAACATAAGGAAGCTCAAGTGCATTTAAAAATGTTTTTTGTTTTGCTTAGTTTCCTGTGACAGTGATCATTTCATTTTCATGGCTGGAGAATCAACACATAAAACCCCACACTTTTACAGCTTATTAGTCTAGATGTGCCTCCTGTGAAGTACATTAAGAACATGAACAGCCAATATATATCATAATAATAGACTACAGAATGAAATCCACAATCTGTTTTGCCAAACATCAATACTAAATAATCTCCACTGGTTGCAAGCTCCACCCACCCTCCTCAGATAAACTCAGTTACTTTCCACCTTCTGAACAACTATGCACCTTATAATAGCAATGTAAAAGGTGGTGATTAACACTCCATATTCAGCAGACTGAGTAGTAAAAAATACATGATGTACACCAAGCTAACTACTGCAGTCTACCTACGTGCATACAGTTCCAAAGTCCAATATATGTGCTGAAGTTTATTGTTTATTTAGTACCTTCATTCTTTTTGGGTGTGTCACGGACCCCATCAGGCCCAACTCTATCGGTATAGCCTCATGCAGGTCAAAAAAGAGATGGTGGAAGGCATGCCCACCAAAGAGAAACAGCTGAGATTGAAGATATCATACATAAATGATAAAGTGTTCATGGTGAAGCATAGTGGTAATTAATATAAGGTTTTCAAATGGATGGACACAAGCACTGGGATAAACACAGAGATTAATGACTAGAACAGCAAGGTCCTCCTTCCAGGCAGCTCATATAGTACACATCAGAAAGAACACCAGATAACAGATGCTGCCTTTTATGCTCAGCAGAGCCTTGTCTATGATAACTAAATTGATATTTACACTAAGAACAGCAGAGTCTTTTCAGGGTTTCGATGAATACTGTAAAGAAAGAGCACAAAGATTCAGTATG
The DNA here is from genome assembly GCF_965140285.1 of Lepidochelys kempii. Classification (NCBI taxonomy): domain Eukaryota; kingdom Metazoa; phylum Chordata; order Testudines; family Cheloniidae; genus Lepidochelys; species Lepidochelys kempii. Next base: position 304,467,686 of record NC_136380.1, on the reverse strand, counting down.
GAGCAATTGTGTGGCACTGGGGCTTAGAATTCAATAAGAGATACAAATTTAGCACTGTACCGAAAATGTTCACCACCAAACAACATACGCACATCAGATTCCAGTTTATTGAGGGACAGGCGTGAGCTGCTGATCAAACGTCCAGTCCTTAAAGCACCATGCAATAATGGTAAGTTTATAGCACAGAAGATCCAGATCCATGACAAGAGACAAACACCCGAACAGAAGAGAGTATGTAAAAAGGGAAATAAAGGTGCAGTTGGATTCATTAATGGGTCAAATGGCTTTTAGTGTGAGACGGTGTATAGGATGGGCCAGAGTTTGCTTGAAAAACTAATGAAGCTGAGAATGCTCAACAATATGAGGAGGAAAAGAGTTAATACTAAGCAGCATCTGTGCATCAATCTTCAGTAAAAGAAGGTTAATAATCCTCTTGCATAAAACAGACAACTTGTCTGGACCTAGTTTAGGACCTTCATGTGTGGGATAGTTGATATTCTAAAAGGTACAGCTAGATCAAGGTGTGTGTAAGAAATTTGTAAGTCACAGTAGGAAATTAGAACTTCCTCCATTTGGCTTGTAAATAGGAAAATACTATTTACTCAGTCATTTGACCCACAAGAGAAAGAACTTCTCTATTACCTGTAATTAAAAATAACAGACGCTCATTGCTCCACTATGAAAGGATGTTACTGCTCTTGCTCTATGCAACCATGATGAAAGACATTTGTTCTGTATGAAACACAGGCTATGACTTCTGTAAATTAATTGTTTTGATATTGCTGTTGTGGTACTTGCAATGGCAATAGCCCAGGCCCTATTAATATTCAATCTTTGGATGGTTTTTGGAACAGGAAAGTACATCCTACACCTTGAAGTACACAAAATATTTACTACCCAATGCAGAGAAACATGTGCCCTACCAACATTCCATGGCTTGACTGGATGTGACACTGTGCCAGGCTTTGCATCTCATATTGATAAAGAGCCTTGGAAAAACTGGCGCTCATTCCCAGAGCTCAGTATAAGAATTATCAATCTCTCCTGTGCTGATGTGCCAGAAGAAAGCATGCAGAACCTCAAGAGGTTTTCTATACTTATGTAAAACAAGACATACACTTGCAATAACGTATCAGGTAAAAGAAAGCTAAAAAACTGAGGACACACTGCCTATGTCTTTTGCCCTGATGCCATATGATAAACGGCAGAATTTATTTCTCACTCAAAGAATTTACTTCACACCAGTGGGAAAGGAGGGTCTATATTAATACTACATACAAAGAAATCCTAGATTGTACGCTCTCTGGGTAGGGACCATAATCTTTGACTGATGTCCCTAGGTACCACAGTAGGAGAAATAATAATAAAAATATATGGTAGAACAAAGGTAAACAGCTCATTTTTTTAAAATAATATTTTTTTCATATGCATCTACAATAGTCTATATTTCTGGCAACAAAAAAACCTAAAGTGATATATCCATCAGATGCCAAGATTGTTATAAAAATAACTCAGAAATTGCATTTTAGTTTAAAAATATATGAGGAAACAACTTTGGAAACTTTAGAAATAATGCTACCACGAAAACCACATTCCAGAGCTGAATGATGAAAAAAATTAAAGTTACTTTTTAAAAATTGATAAATTAGATGTATCAGTATGTTAACAACCTATCATTCAAAATAAGTGGATGTTTAAAAAAATCTGTTACTAACTATATAGAGAATTGTCAATTAAAAAGTTAATACAAAGTTATGTTTGGGAAAATAAATGCACAACTTCTATGTATGTCATAAAAACTGTAAATTGTTCCCCCTCATCCCCAATAGGACTTAGTGGACGTTCTCTTCGTATATATCAGCAATGTAGTAGTGTTACAGTTGCTGGGGAAATCACATTTCGAAATGTTCTAACTTTTGAGAGCTCAGTTCTCAACTATAACATTGTATGAACATTGTTTTTGCATTTTTTTAAACAAAGCAAAACGCAACTGATCAAATATCCTACTTAGGAGCATTAGGCTGGAACTTTCTCTGTGGACAGGTTATTCCCTAATTGCCTACTGCAGGGTATCTTACACCATCCTCTGAAACATCTGACACAGACCACTGTTTGAGACAGGAGACAGGATTAGATGGAACACTAGTATGGTCCTGTATGGCAATTACTATATTCCTATGTTATTAGTAAAGTGTGGGATGCAAGAGTCAAATGTGAGTAGTTCCAGATATATGCTCTATGTTAATACACTTAGGGGGGAGTACACATTGGTATTTCTAAGCCTTTGAATACACTGAAGGCTCTCGTGAGGACTAAAGCCCAGATTTTTAAAGGCTTTGTTCAGGAGTCTACCTCCAACTTGGGAGTTAGGTGCCTAAATGCATTTAAAAATCTGGCCCTAAGTCTATGACAAGTGTGAATTAACCAACTCATGGAAAAATAGTAATGATGATAAAAAAAAATCCACCTGATTATTTTAACACGTTTAAAGCAGTTCTTTCTTTCTTTCTTTCTTTCTTTCTTTCTTTCTTTCTTTCTTTCTTTCTTTCTTTCTTTCTTTCTTTCTTTCTTTCTTTCTTTCTTTCTTTCAAGCAAACACCACACTGGATTAATATAAAAACGGCTGAACAGATCTCCTGTTAATTTCCAAAAAATTGCCTCTGACTTCAGAACAAGCATAAGAAATTCTACCCAGAACGGTAATTCTTACAAAAAGTTATACACAACTAAAAACTTCATTTAGAATAAAATGCCTCCTGAAACATAAACAAAAATACAGACATATATATAGTAGTCACAGAAAAATTTCTCCAGCATCAAATATACTTTATGGATGAAAGAGTGAAGAGCATAATCAGAGAGATTGCCCTTGAAGACAGTTAACATAAATGTTGATTCTTTCCACAGCCTTGCAGTTGGAGATATATTGAGGGAGAACACCAGACGCTCTGGATATTAGATGGTGTCATCCAGTGGCAGATCAAGACACTGGCTGAGTATACCAGAGAAACACTGTGCCACCTTTTCAAGCTTTTTTCTTCACAGTTATGAGGGCTAGAAACAATACCTTTTTTTTTGTTTGTTTTTTAATTAAAGTAGATTCTGATGTCATTGTCAGCACTTGCCTAGCCTTAATTTGGCTCTAACAGGGGCTGTACCGAGCCACATTGTTAAGATGAGCACATTCTCAGTAACATGAGCTTAGAACCTTCCTGAAGGCAGTGACCACTGGGTCCACACTCACATGCCCTCTTGCAATACGAGATATATAAAGATATATATAATGCCAGTGCTTTTAGTTCTTTTCCACTTTTGCACAAATAGGACTCTGAAGAAGCGGAGAAGATGTGGCACTGAGTGTGACTGAAGACTGATGTTGACAGGATTACTGCTACTTGCTCTTGTTTCCTCAAGGGAGCTATCTTTTCTTAAAAAAAACAAAAACAAAAACAAAAAAAACTGTGAGACATCAGAAGACCTGGGTTTCTTGAGCTTCTGCAGGGTACTATAGGTTTTGCAGTTAAAGAGATCAAATCTTTCACCAGAAAGAGATTTGATAAAGGGTCAGAATTCCTGTATTCAACGTCACAGCTATAAGTAGTGAATAAGGCAGCTGCATCTGAAATGTGAAACTGTCCTCCAGGAGTGAGGAAATATTCTCCAGCCTTCAAATATGTCTCCCTCCTAAAGTGAACTATGTTGTCATGGTCTTTCTTTTGGAGAATGGCTCAAGAATTCTCCCCTCTGAGAGCTCTCAGCATCTACAAACACAAATAGGGATACTGATGTGGGCTGGATGGACAGACCACAAAAATATTCAAAGCCTAACTAACTTAGCCTCTTAGCTCTTTCAGCCACAGCAGGGAGAAAGCAAGCAATGCACCAGAAGTCTTTAGTCTTTAGCAAGGATTCTTCAATGCAGAGGGCCAACTTTGCCTGTGGTGCTGTTCCTGTTTATTGAACAGCTAGTTTATACCTGTATGCCTGACACCTCAGCTAAACAACCCAGCAGATCCTGAAACAGACTGCAGTGAAATAGACTAACAATGCTGAAGAAACTCGAGCTTTCACACGTTATTCTTTCAAAATTCTTGCAGTAACATCATGCAATAACAATGTGATGTCTCATATTAGAGTAAACTGAATGTTAATGATGCATTAGATTTTTTTTCTTTTATTTCACCCCCTGTGTGGTGTTACTTTAGAGCAGACTGAAAGGTGTTTGGGTGGGTGCTCTAAGTGTGCATTTCCATATAGTAATTTGTTTGGATTTCTTTCTACGTTTAATTTTAACTCTTAACTACCTGGCTTTATAATGCTTGGTTTTGAAATCATTAAACATCCATGTAATATATTTTATCCTAAATTACTCATATTTTACCTACATAACAAGTAGGATGAATCCCTTCTTGAATGCAGAAAAAGGCTCATGCTTAACTATGGAGCTGCAACTGGTGTCTCCATAATTAGTTGGCTTGTAGAGCAACCATAATCAGTGAATATTTTTGGGATGCCCATGTCATGGAAGGCCACAAGTTGGGTTGGTTAGATAAAGCTCCACATTATCCTAAACATGACCTCAAATAGCTATTTAATTTCTAGTAGAACGCTGAATGGCTTTGAGAAATGTAAAGTATGTACTTTACGATCTTGGTGACGCTAAAGCTCTTGAAACTAAATCACTAGTTTCTCAAATTGGATCTGGTAAGTTGAAGGGTTATTGGAGACAAAAGAGTAAAAGGCTGTATTCTGGCACTGTTTTGTTCTATCTTGACTTTCCTTCATCCCAGATTTACTTAAGCTTTTCCACCACATCAGAGATTATATTTTTTCAGAACTAGACAACCAATATTTTTTGCCTATTTGAATAGTAGTTCTATATATAAGATTATACTTGGACTATCCCATGGACATAATAGTTTGTAAAAAAAAAAATGAGCCTGCATATCTGGATCTAACTCCAATGCTTCATTATGTTTTTTACTCATTTAGGTACCAGAGTGACATATCTGGAGAGTGAAGCTAAGGATACAAATCATGATATTGGTTTTTTAAACATGAATACCTGTATTCTAAAAATGAGACTAAACTCATCATTTTCTCTCTTTACTGACTTGGCGTAGATTTGAACAAGAGCTGTAGAGCTGAAAAATATTTTATATCCTCTCACAGTATAATAGGGAAGGGCTGTGGCCTGATGCACAGAACTAGGAGTCAAAAGACTTGGATTTTATTCCTCACTCGGACAATGACCTGTGATGTGACTTTGGGGGAATCACTTTCACTCTCTGTACCTCTGTTTCCCTCCCATACTTTGTCTGTATTGCCTATTGAGACTGTAAGCTCTTTGGGACAGGAATTCTCTCTCATATGTGATTGTACAATGATTAACACAATGACTATTCAATCTTGGTTGGGACTTCTGGGAACTATTAAAATACAGATAATTAATAACACTAATAAATATTAATCCTGTGAGCAATCCAATTTTCTTTAGCAGCACATAACCTCAATATATCTAATAATGGGTAAATAAGAACATAAGAATGGCCATACTGGGTCAGACCAAAGGTCCATCCAACCCAGTATCCTGTCTGCTGACAGTGGTCAATGCCAGGTGCCCCAAAGGGAGTGAACCTAACAGGTAATGATCAAGTGATCTCTCTCCTGCCATCCAGGTCCACGCTCTGACAAATAGAGGCTAGGGACACCATTCCTTACCCATCCTGGCTAATAGCCACTAGTGAACATAACCTCCATGAATTTATCTCATTCTCTTTTAAACCCTGTTATAGTCCTAGCTTTCACAAATGTTGACTTATCAATGATGACCACTGAAACAGTGACACTGATATTAAAAAGGGTATATTCAGAAGCAAAGGAATGCATAATCTTGATTATCACTGAGTTTTTGACCATGTACTAGTGTTTGGGCCAATAAACCAGGCTAAGGTTTTTCAGAAACAGCTAGCAGATTCTTTCTAACTCTTCTGAGATATGATCTCTTTTGGCAATGTCATCATATATCTTGACTTTAGCAAAGCTTTTGAATGGTCTCCCACAGTATTCTTGCCAGCAAATTAAAAAAAATATGGATTGGATGAATGGACTATAAGGTGGATAGAAAGCTGGCTAGATTGTTGGGCTCAACAGCTAGTGATCAATGGCTCGATAAATATTTGGCAGCTGGTATCAAGTATTCAACATTTTTATTAATGATCTGGAGGATGGCATGGATTGCACCTTCAGCAAGTTCACAGATGACACTAAGATGGGGGGAGAGGTAGAGATGCTGGAGGGTAGGGATAGGTTCCAGAGTGACCTAGACAAATTGCAGGACTGGGGGGATAAAAGAAATCTGATGAGGTTCAACAAGGACAAGTGCAGAGTCCTGCACTTAGGATGGAAAAATCCCATGCACTGCTACAGGCTGGGGACTGACTGCCTAAGCAGCAGTTCTGCAGAAAAGGACCTGGGGATACAGTGGATGAGAAGCTGGATATGAGTCAGCAGTGTGCCCTTATTGCCAAGAAGGCTAACGGCATATTGGGCTGAATTAGTAGAAGCACTGCCAGCAGATCAAGGGAATTAATTATTCCCCTCTATTCGGCACTGGTGAGGCCACATCTGGAGTATTGCGTCCAGTTTTGGTTCCCCTCACTACAGAGGGGATGTGGACAAATTGGAGAGAGTCCAGTGGAGGGCAGTTAAAATGATTAGGGGGCTGAGGCACATGACTTATGAGGAGAGGCTGAGGGGACTGGGCTTGTTTAGTATGCAGAAAAGAAGAATGAGGGGGGAATTTGATAGCAGCCTTCAACTGCCTGAAGGGGGGTTCCAAAGAGGATGGAGCTAGGCTGTTCTCACTGGTGGCAGATGACAGAACAAGAAGCATTGATCTCAAGTTGCTGTGAGGGAAGTTTAGGTTGGATATTAGGAAACACTATTTCAGTGGGAGGGTGTTGAAGCACTGGAATGGGTTACCTAGGGAGGTGGTGGAATCTCTTTCCTTAGAGGTTTTTAAGGCCCGGCTTGACAAAGCCCTGGCTTGGATGATTTAGTTGGTGTTGGTCCTGCTTTGAGCAGGGGGTTGGACTAGATGACCTCCTGAGGTCTCTTCAATCCTAATCTTCTATGGTTCTACGATTTTTCTATGATTCTATGGCCATATGCAGATCTTGTTTCCAACGATGTCACTGTCTTCCAAGATAGAAAACACACTAATCATGACTCTATAATGGGTTTCTTCCTCATGTTTATATTCTGTGAATACACTATACATCTCACGCTAATTATGGGCCATTATTAATCAATAATTACAGCAATAATAATAAAAGGACTTGCAATGAAAATCTAAGCAGCTAACTCTCCCAGAACAAAAATTAAAAAGCTACCACCTGTATCACTACAGCACAGTCAAAAACCCAATAAGAAATATTTTATAACTAGGGAGAAAACAAACACAAGAAAAGAAGGAACTGTCAGATGAAGCAAAGATTTTCAAAGTGAGATTACAGTTATGGAGCTCCCTATGACACTGTCTTGAGAAAAACAAAGAGCAAGTTATCGAAAGAGAACATTTTACTGGGGTAGATGTCTGTCTGCAGATTCCTCATAGGGATCCTTTAAGAATCTCTCTAAATATGGGCTTCATATAGGATTGCATGGAACTTCATTTTTGTGTACATTTTATGCTGTGTTATATACTCTGATATACTCAATCTCAATTTAAAGGCAAGAAATGGTCCAATCCTATGGCGTTTTATAATCTGGAGTTTTGACACTGACTTCACTATGAGCAAGATCAGATGTCAGTGTGCATAATCTCAAAGTGAAGCCATATATAGCAGGAACAGAATCCAAACTACCTCTTTGTAGTGGATACCACTATAAAGCGTAAACAGTATTTATTTAAATTTATAATTGAGATGATGCTGTCAGTATACATACACTGCTGTACATTAGGTGAAGTATTCTAAAAAAAAACCAGAAAAACAAAAAAAACCCAACAACTCTCACCCTGGAGTGCTTATAGTCTACAATCACAATAAACATAATACAATAAAATATAATAAACAAACACACTGTATTAAATGGTAATTGTAGCCAAAATGCTTCATGAATAGCTGGGTTTTAAGAGGTATTTTTTAAAATTTATGTAGTAGTTTAATTGCATGTCATTAGAATTAAAAAAATTTAGTCTTGACAGTTACTGAGAAATTCTTTCCTTTAAATGTATGTTAGATCATTACTAGCCAAGAAGATTGTCTGATTCAATATCACTTATGCTGATGATCTAAACACATGCTTAAAAAGGACAGAAAGCATCATAATCATTTGCTTTAAAAATGTAGTATTAGAGTATTATGTTACAAATTGTAAAATCCCAGTTAAATTAACATTATTATTTAAATGCTTATCTAAAATGTCTGAAGAGCTCTTCAAATGATTCCCTCCCAACACACACAAATAAAACATTTCCAGAGACTGAACTATCCAGCACGATGCTGAATTAGGCCTTGTCTACACTACGGGGGGGAGACCGGTCTAAGTTATGCAACTTCAGCTACATGAATAATGTAGTTCATACCATCAGAGACTATCAGGGTTTGAAGGAATTTCAGGAGATCATTTAGTTCAACCCCCTGCTCAAAGCAGAACCAATCCCCAATTTTTGCCCCAGATCCCTGAATAGCCCCCTCAAGGACTGAACTCACAACCCTAGGTTTAGCATGCCAATGCTCAAACCACTGAGCTATTCCTCCCCCCTTAGAGCTACCTACCATGGAGTCCACACTATGCGATGTCGACTGGAGATGCTCTCCCGTCGACTCCCCTTGCACTTCTCATTCAGGTGGAATACAGGAGGCGACAGGAGAGTGATCGGCAGTCGATTTAGCAAGTCTTCACTAGACCCGCTAAATTGACTGCCGATGCATCATTCGGCACATGTCGAACCCCCGGTAAGTGTAGACAAGGCCTAAACGTGGTTCTTTTAGCACCACAAAAGGAGACCTGGGTTTTATTCTTGGCTCTCACACTTTCAGTAGACTTGTTGTGCAAGTCACTAGTCCTCTCTGTAACTCAGCTTCCCAATATTTAAAATCGGAGTAATAAAACTAACCTCATTAAGGTGCTGTGAGATTTAATTTATTTTAAAATATTTAAATAAGAAAACTGGATAGAAGATGCTAAATAAGTGCTAAACATGATCAAAGTATGTATTTTCCACTGAATGCATCCGCTGAAGTGAGCTGTAGCTCCCGAAAGCTTATGCTCAAATAAATTTGTTAGTCTCTAAGGTGCCACAAGTCCTCCTTTTCTTTTTGCTCATACAGACTAACACAGCTGCTACTCTGAAACCTGAAAATATTTGTGATTCTGGAAAATATATTCAGCAATTTCTGGTTTCCATACTGCACATTGCAGAGAAAAGAGACAGTTTTGAGATGGATCTACTTTCCAGATACAAATATCCACATTTAACACTCCAATTATATTTCTGTTATGCCCTACGATTTATGATGAAGCTGATACATTTTTAATATCATCAATTGAAAAATGTCAATTTATAAAACAGAGAAGTAAAAGCTACACATACACAAAATGTGCTAATAAAAACTCCTATTTCTATCATAAACAAACGAGACAATTACAAGCATCCAAGCCTTTACAATATATTAAAAGGGAGTGTCAGAGGAGACAATACCCCAAATATACACCTGTGTTTTCATGCTGTATTTAAAATATCATTTACACTTTTTCTATCTGCTCTACAGTGTTACCTATCAATGATTATTGAAAATAAATAAAAATATATTAAAAAATAACTACATGGGTCAACTGGCATGAAATATTAACACACCACCTACTTTGTGTGTATACACAATCTGAAGAGGGGTTAAAATCAGTGAAGCAAGCTTTTCAGGACTAAACAAGTTTATGGACAAATTAACATCATATACTTCTCACTGGAGTTTTGCAACTTATTTAAGTGAGTCTGGAATTTCATCTCCTATGTTTCTGCCTTTGTTTCTGTCATCCACTCCTGACTCCATGCTTTCTTTCATTTAGATCAGCAAAGACCACAGACCAAGCAACCATTCATCTATCTTTATTTGCTCATAATTATCTCTGCCTCAAAAATCACTCCCCAAAACCCAACTGTTCCATAAGGAACTGAAGTACTCTTGAAATTTCACTGACTGAGGTTTTAATTATATGATATCTGTTTGGGCCTTTAGATTGTAAGCTATATTACGTAATATCTTTTGTGATGTATGCATTTTTACTATTATTAAGTACCATGTCCATGGTTCTATATGCTCTAAATAATAGCAGCATCAATTTGAAAGAGATACTTGCTAGAGAAATGTTTCTAACATGTTATGTTGTGTTTTCTTCAACGTCAAGCATGCAGGCCTCCTCTTCCATCTACTGATAGAGTTTTCTTGGACAGATGTGGTGACTGAAGGGAGAATTTAATTAACCCTTTACATTTTGAGATCCTCTTTGGGACGCTTACCATATTGATATTGTTGGAATACAGGAATGTTCCCTTTCCACGATATTTTTGTAGGGCTGCTTTTCAAAGACTGCTTGAGTAGCTGTTTCAGTTTGTAAGATTTTGCACCATTAGTTCTATTACACCTTGGTATATAGTAAGAAATAAATTGGTTTTCCTCAACCTGGCACACAAAGATCTAGAATGCACCCCGTGGCTTATCACTGGAGAATGTGTAGTAGCACCAACAACAGAAGATGTCAAGGTGGCAATTTTAAGACCAAAAAAAAAAAAAAGTGCCAGCATTAGAAGTGTTAGTACTTGTAGGTTGGTATTAAGCTGCTCTTTTACTCTGCATTATGACACGTTCTGGTTCCTGACGTGTGCACTGAGAGAATCTGTTGCTAGATTTATGACTAAAATACAAAGTAAGAGTAATGCATGATCAATTAGTTAATTTCAATAATTTATTTTTTAATCTCATACCTATCCTGGCAAGTTGAAGTGTGAACTAAGAGGAACACTTACCCTGAAGGTGGCATATAACTGGATACTTAATTTCTCCTTTTGAAATATGCAAACTACAGACAAAGCAATCACGTTGGTTGATACAGCAATGGCACAATTAACACATACACTAAGTAAAATATCCAAAAATATAGCCCAATGAGCATGAAATAAATAAACAATACAAATATCTGATTTATGCAGTAAAATGAATCTGTTAAGAAAAAAATCAGCAATTGCAAACAAGGAACGGATAGAATGGCATTTTAATGTGACTTTCTGCCCTGGATTTTTATTTGGAAGGGAGCAGAACTAACAACATATATCACTACATCTGGGTGTAGGTTCTTTAATGTCTAGACAGAGGGCATTGTTTTTGAAAGAACTTCTCTGTAAGCATTTACAATTGCTTAATTAAATAAATGCCGCTGGAAAGATAACTTATACCCTGACAGTGATTTCACTTGAAGCTATTTTTAAAATTACAGAACAAAGAATCATCATATCTCACTTGGATGCAAAAGAGATAGAGACTTAAAATTAAGCAAAAACAATTCAGAATGCTAAGTAGTTTACAGAATATGTTCCTTGGCTGTTTTCTGGATCAGCCATTTTTATATCATTGTACACTGATATGTTTGTTAAATTCAAGGATGGTATGAGACACCTGCTTGAGTGGTGGAATCTTAAACCAGTGTAATTAGGAACCTGCTTGGGAGCAGACCCTTTAATAGAATCGTGCTGAGTGGGGAGCCATTCACACATCCCCACTCAGCTCTTCACAGGCTTTTCTGGGCAGTCAGCCAGCTAGTGGGAGAATCAGACCAATAAGAGCTGTTGCAAAAAGTCTGGAAGAGTGGCTCACGAAAACCTGCATCTCCCACAGCCATAAAGGAGCTACTCACGCAGCAGAAAAAGGAGCAGTTATGGTGAATGTGAAGGCTGTGCAGGGAGCATAGGGGGCGGGTTGGGAGTGGGTAAAGGTTTCCAGCTGTTGAGGCAGTGCAAAGAAAAGAAACTTATTTTTAGGGCCTGGACTCCTGTAGTTTACAGACCAGATAAGGAAAAAGACAGACACTCCTCCATCTGTCCAATTCACAGCAGTAGTTCCTGGTATAAGGCAAATGGCAGGATCCATCATGAGAAGAATTTGGGGCTATGGGTCTGCTCTTTAGTCTGAGAAAAGAATAACTATTTTCTAAATCCTGGGCCTGAAATTTGTGAGCCTACATGAAGAGTAGGAGTGAGTGAACTTGGGATACTTTTCCCTAGGGCTGCCAACCCTTCCAGGATTGTCCTGGAGTCTCCAGAAATCAAAGATTAATCTTTAATTTAATTTAATTAAAGATGAAACCATGTGATGAAACTTCCAGGAATACGTCCAATCAAAATTGGCAACCTGACTTTTTCCCCCACTCCACAGTCAGTAGAGATAGTCAGAGGATCAGCAACATAGGTAACTTGAAGGTGAGGACAGGAGACTGAGGACAGGAGCAAAGAAAGCAGATGTACAGGAAATGGTTTTCTAATCCTACAAGAATTCCTGAGATGTCAACACATTTTCCCACCCGGGATCAGGACAAAAAGTCAAAATCTCAAAAATTTTTATGATTTCATATCTGAAAAAAATCTAATGAGGTAAATTGAAAATTTTGTTTCAGTCATTTCAAAATGTTTCATTTTGATTTCAACCTCATTTAAAAATATTGGCATGGGACACTTTGAGAATTATGAAACCTTGTAAAAAAATTCTCATCTAAAAATTTGTCCAAATTGACCCTTTCCCATTGTTTCACTCATGATGAATCGACATTTCCCGACGAAAAATGTTTTGCTGGAAAATTCCTAACCAACAGTAAAAGAAAGGATATAGGATTCAGAGACAGTTACAGTAATAAAATTCTGAGAGAGAGAGGCATAGAAACCAGGAGGTTGAACTGTCGCACCTGTATACATTGAAAATTAATATGCTTTCCAAACTTTTACAAAAAGCGCCCAAGAATATTTAGAATATTGCAACCTACCTAGGTGCTTACATGTATCTATTATTATAATGCACTATTGACTGAGCAGTCAGTGTGTTTGGTGTTCTACAGAAAGCAATGGTCCTTGCCCCAAAGAGTTCTCTCTATATCACACACAGACCTCCAGCCATTACTACATCATCTCCTTCTCACTCGCTGCAAGTAGAAGCATGGAAAGCACAGTACGCATATGTACAATTTTTCGATATATGTCCCTATAAAACTCATAGGATCTGAAGAGTTGCAGAACTATTTTACATACATATCTAACAGAAACATTTGTTTTATCAGTGAAAAAAAAGCATGAATACACTACAGATGTTTAATATAAGCTGAAAAGACATTTTCAGTAACAATAAATCAATATGAAAACTAAAGTGGGTGATGAACAACATAAAATATCTTATACAAAATCATTCGTTTTAGTATTTACAATGTGATAGAGGCATTCTAGGAATCTATTGGCTGACTATTTTTTTTAAAATGTTTGATGTTTCTAACAGTGAGAAGTGATTTAAAGCAATACTTGTCCTGACAGATGTTGTGGCTTAAAGATAACAGTAACATAAATAATCAAAGAGAGGACAGGTACTCTGGAATGGACCTCTATTCATGAGGGTAAAACCCATATAAATGAGAGAAGAATCAGGTTTTTAAAAGCATTTTCCTTACAATATTTCCAATACAATATTATGTATCCATTCATAGAATTATTATACCCATCTGAATTACAGCCTGGCTCCTTCCTTTCTTAGCATATTGATCTCTCCACATTACATGGAACTCTTGTCTTCTACACTGCTGAAAGCATGGAAGGTTTACACATGCACACAGACACACTCACCTTAACTAAAAATAACTCCCTTGCCTCCTCTTCCTCTCTAGGGTTTATCCTTGCCTTTAGAGTGGGTATCACTGATGCAAATTTTTTCACCTTAGAGGATAACTGCATATCCTTCATAGCAGACTTACTAGGGAAAATGGGACTTATGCCTTTCCAGCAGCTAGCTTCCAGATTTAATTTACCCCAAGCCTCCATGTTTGCTTATATGTAGGCCACACATTTCCTTCAGGATTATACTCAAGAGGGCGAGTCTGTTTATCACTATTCTCCTCTTACATATTAGACATTTGCATCTCTCCAAATCAATGCTCTCGAGTATGTACAAACTGATCATGCCTTGAGAATATAGTTGGCTGGAAGATCTGGAAAGAGTTTTGGACTAATTAAATTGATTTCTATTTCTGGTTGACCTGGCACAGAGGAAACCCAATGCATGCTATTATCCAAAACATTTATTTCTCCTTTTATGTGTTTTAAGCAGGAATCCCATATATAGTTAGGTGTGAGACCAGGATTGTATTCCGTATTTACAGGCCCCAAGACAAAACTGAAAGGCAAGTGCCCATGTTCCCCAGCTGTTTCCTCTGCTCTCCAATTTATTCTACCCACTTATGCCTATTTTGTCCTTTTTCACTTTCTCATCAGGTTCTTTATATTACAATACATGTTATGTTTTTAAAATCCATTCTTGAATAAGTATAATATTTTTGTTCACTATTTTATACCAATTTATCTTACCAGAAGATCCCAAGGCAGATGACTGAATTAATTTATTAATTTCCATTTGTCATTTACATACAATGAGATAAAATATTTTGTAGGATCAATGACCTCTCTATGACAAATCAGGGCTTGTAATCTCTTTGTTCTGAAGGTGCATTGTCAGACTTATCTTTGAATAAAATACTTTACAAAAAGATAGTGTCTGATATTTTAGACATTTTATATATTTCCAACTTCCAACGCGTATTTCCAACTTCTGGTATTCTTGATACTAAACACTAAGAAAATAAACATTAAGTAATGAAACTTAAGTGTATACTTAACTTTCCTAAAACCAAATTTTATAAAATGATTATTTCAATGACGTGTTCATACTAAACAAACAAAGCTTACCTTAACAACTAACACTCCCTACAGCATGATATTTATACAACAGGCTTGGTACACACTGAGCTTAACCCTTTGGTTCCAGGAGTCATGATTTCCTGACATAGCATCCTAATACAAAATGCACTCGTATTGATGTTGGAAGCACCAAATCTTCTAGCACCAAGATGTTAATAAGCAACCAGTTAGCTACAAATACATTACCCTACAGAATTAAAAATAAATATTAGTTTGTTCCAATTAAGAAAAAGTTTGAAGACTGACTTCATGAAAGTGAAGTGCTCCATTATAGAGATTACACTCTATAGAAAAAAAAACAACAGATTTTCATAGATCTTATAGAAAAAAAATGTAGCTTGCCATCCAAATAGTTATGCAGCCTACAGTGGAATGTAAAACATGAACAATGTAAAGATTAGACTACCTGAAATAAAGGAAATAATCCTAGCGCACTAATGCTCAACTATGATAGCAAATCAATAGCATTTGCACAGTTGTTGAAGAACCACAAGTCTGACTCATGGCTGTACATGTAACAAGAACAATAATGCTGCCAGTTTTCATCCCTAAGCTACATGACACTAGATTCTTCAGTGGCTGTAGGAAAGTTACTTCTCTGAAAAGTTTCTAAAAGTCTAAGTGATTTTTATTTATTATACATACTCTGGGAATGTACTGTCATGCATTTAAATAATTCCAGGAGTGTGGCCAGCTTGCTCCATGACAGGTCACCATAATCACAGCATCACTAGTGAAGATAACGAATTTTCAGGAACCAAAAATAACATTACAGAAATCTTATCCTTAGTATTACAATATGTTTTTAAGGATGTACAGATAAGACAGTAAAAGATATTATCTCATAATACTTAGGATAATATCTTCTGTTCTCATCAGTATCCCTATTTAGGTTTCAGAGTAACCGCCGTGTTAGTCTGTATTCTCAAAAAGAAAAGGAGTACTTGTGGCACCTTAGAGACTAACCAATTTATTTATTTATTTATTGGTTAGTCTCTAAGGTGCCACAAGTACTCCTTTATCCCTATTTAGTTATTCTGCTATATGTTGTTAATCAATGTACCTACTGATTGGATCCATTCAATTTGTGCATTAGGGTAATGAATGGCATATCTAAACATGTTTCAAATACATTTATTCAGATATCTATACATGAAAGTAAAATCACTACTACAACTCGTACTCAAGCTTGTCAAATGGGATGTTTTTCTCTGTTTTGCATAAGACATGCTAATGCTTATGCCATCTGCAGCCCTGAAACCCAGAAAAAATGTAAATAAAAAATAGAGGTAAGTAGATAGACATACGCATTCTGGGCACAGGCCATCTATATAAATTTTACAGCTATGCAGTTATCATTCAGAACAATGCCACATCCAAGTCTGAACCACGAGCACCTTTAAGAAATAATATTGGTGATCTAACCAGACAACGGTAATATTTTTCTATTTCAATACATAAATAAATACATATACATATAAAATGCAAAACATAAGACTTATCTCCTTTTATCCAGCTTATATAACATGCTGTCACTTTCAAAAGGATTTTTTCATAAGAAGCAAGTAAGAACTGCTTTGGATCACTACCCGAATTCCTCTAGAATGATCCCAGAAGGTTCCCTAAAGGCATACTGTGTGTAAAGTACAGTAAGAAATCCATGGCCCACTACCCCAAAACCCTACTTTTGTAGAGGAGTGTGAAGGGAGGTTGAAAGTTTTTGCAGTAAGCTTTCAACCTGCTGATTAGCTAATGTGTGCCACAGGCCACTAAAATACTGCACGTTTCTGAGTAATAAAGAAAACACACATAAAATACCATACTGAATGTTTCAAAACATCGAATAAAATTTGTAACCCAATGGCTACAAAAATATAAAATTTTTTCCTCGTTCTTTCTCCTTATGTATGTGCTCCTTATTTACATCAAAATATGGAGTGCATAAGTGGTGCAATGGGAAATAATACCTAAAACTCCCCCATTTGACTGCAGATATGTAAACTGGTTTAAAAGTTTTATTAGATTCATAATGTAGTCCCAATCTGTTTCCAGTTGCCAGATTGGTCAGTTGCTCTGAAATTAGAAACACACTAATTCTGAAACTAATTTAATATTTTGGTGGGAGAAGTTTGTTCTCCCCTTTTACTTTAAGCATACGTTTCTTTGTATTTGTGTCCTCTAAACCCCACATTGTTAACATATATGTATCGGTACCTATTGCTGTGAAACTTTGGCATTAAGTTACCATTTAAATCTGGCATAATGATATAGTAATGTTGTACAATTTTATGACCTGTACTACAATATTTGGCCTAACAAGAATCATAATGCTCAAGATGTAAATTTCCACTACATAACGAACAATGCAAAGCTCTGTATTAGCAGTCAATGACAGAAATAAAAAAGCTCCAAGGACTTATTTTCAAACCTTTTTATACACTTTACAGTCAGAAGGAAAAATAAAAATGGAATTATACTCAGGCCTTAATTTACGACATATGATACCTAAACTGAAGTTGGAGAGCAAATTTCATTTTTCTTTAATTTAAAAAGTATCAGATAAAGTGCACACACTTAATACGAGCCACTGTGGGCATTCTGGATGTCTAGAGCAAAATCTGGCACAAAAAAGCAGCAATCCTGGCTTTAGAGAGCTTTTGAAAAGAAAATATTTGCTATTTGCTTTCTTTATTTACTCCTCCCCTGTTTCACCACCACTGGTGAGAAGGAAGCATGAGGCATCTTTACCACTTAGGGCATGTCTACACTGCAGTTAAACAAACATGGCTGCCCATGACAGCTGACTCAGTTTATGGGACTGTTTAATAGATGTTCAAGCTCAGGCTGGAGCCCGAACACTTACAAAGCAATTACAAAAGTTCCACAACCCAAGCTCCGTGAACTCAAGTCAATTGACATGGTCCAGCTGTGGCTGTTTAATTTTAACGTAGACATACCTTCCCTTTTCCTGGGAGATTGAAAGACACAGGGCATATCCTCCATGTTTGATCCAGAGGGAATTTGAGGACACAGAGCATCTCCTCCAATCTCTCCCCCTCTTTCAGAAGACTCTCTCCCTGTCTCAAAATAATCACCATCCTTCTAGGTTTCAGGTCTATGTGTTCTCCCTTCTTTCATCACTGTTCATCCCTCCTGGCTGTTCCTTCCAACACTTTGCTCCTTAGACCTGATATAAAAATCAGGTGGTGGATGGAGCGTTGAGCTGCCAATCCTACCCTTAAGAACTCACTGAAGAAACATGGCTGGCAGGTCAGGCAGCTGCTGCCTCTATGGCCACTTTTTTTTGTCTCTGTCCTCAGCTTTCAGAACATCCAGTAGAGGGAAAAGCCAACACTGAGGAGAAGGGTGGGGAAGCTGAGACAGTCTCAGGACTCTTGCTTGCTTTCTACAGCAGATCCTCATGGCATGACGCCAACTATATATATTTAATTCCCCTTAGACATCTGCCTGTGTCTTTGGCCTGGTTGTAAGCACTTACAGTTGGTTTAAAAAAGCCAGGGCAGTCCTCACTGAGCTGAGACAGCTCGTAAGTATGCAAATTGCTGCAATTTAAAAAGCACATTGGAAAAAGGTGGAAGCGTAGAGCTGTGTGAACGAGTCCTTATGTTCCTTCATGAATGTGTCACAAAGAAAAGGGTGAAAATGTGGAATTACATTAAAAAGTGCATAAGTGAACATAATGTTTCTGGCAAAATTTCGAAAGAAAGAAAGAAAGAAAGAAAGAAAGAAAGAAAGAAAGAAAGAAAGAAAGAAAGAAAGAAAGAAAGCTCTTGTGTGTGAGATACTCCCTTAGACAAAATGGCATGAAGACTAAAGCCAAAGAACACACCACACAAATTACATCTGAGACAAAAAAACACTTATTTAAAGAAGGTGAACTGAGGATGCAGAGCAGCCCCAAGTGGCTGTTTGGAATTCTGGCTCAGTGGAGAACACCAACCAGAAAGGCATCACACAGAAATTCGCTGGCCTACCAAAGAATATGTGACCTCCAAAAGGCCTTAAGCCTCCCCCGGAAAAGTAGACAGGGGCTGTGAGGGAAAAGATGGGAGGAATTATACTTTCTTTACACTCAGAGCCATGCACAATCATCTCACATATTGCTGTCTTTTGCTGTTCACCAGTGAAAATATGAATATTTGGTTTGCTTGAAATGAGTGAGAATCTCTGGTGTTAGCAGTGTATAATTTCATATGTAACTCTTACTTACAACAACCTACAAATGAGGTAAAATTTACCAAAAACAAAAAACAAAAAAACCTTCCTGGGATAGCATGTTTTACCTTTTACAAATGGCACACATGCTTTTATCAATAAAGTATTTGAAAAAATTACTCAACATGTGGTAAAACAATTCACATAATCTGAATGAAACACAGCATTCAAATATGAAACTCTAGAATATATTTTTCTAAAAGCAGCAGGTGCAGCTCCTTTGCAATTCACCAAGTTGTGTTGGCAGCTTTGAGTTGTTCTGCATTTGTCCCTTGGTTAGAATGCTGTTGGATTATCTAGGGCTGCTTTGTTTTCTTAGACATCATTTTACATTTAGTCTTGACATAGGAATTTTTACATCCATTTGTGAGTAAGAGCACACAAAATCTCTCAAGATATCTATACAAACATTCTTTATATTGTAGCTATTGAACTCAGATTTGGTTTGCATCAATCTCTGTAGTAAGTGACCTTTTAAGTATCTACAAACTACAGCATTTTCTTATTGTGCAGTGAGTTTTCTTTATGAATCAGAAATGAACTACTAGCACGCAAGCATATCTACTGTATTTGTGAAACTGTACATATGCAAGAGTACACTACAGACATACACATAGATGTGCGAGCACAATGCACTTCCTTGTGAATAAGGCCCCAAAGATAAGCATATTTTACTAACCTGCAGTGGTCTCTGTTTATCACTGCCCTTAGGAGATTTCAGTCCACTTGTCTGTTGCTGTAAGAGAAGCTGTCTTGCTGCTTGGAGTGCCTAAAAGTAAAAAGACAATCCTGAAATAATTTTTGAACATTTCATAGAAAGAGGCTGGTTAGTCACTGTGAATATTAGGTAAGTACATTCAGAGAAAATATAGTCTCCTCCTATTCAATCTGTAATCATTAGACTTGAGTTTTTCTTAAAATACACAAGAAAAATCCTCAGAATGTACATATATAAGACTTCACTAGAATTTATGGATGTACATGAAATCCTGCAGGAAATAAAGTTAATTTGTTTAAAGTGCTTGAAGAGGAAAAATCATAAACTGCATCAATAGCCTCATTTCCACAAGGAACTTGTCTTTGAGTGTTCAACTAAAATGCCCACTCCCTTGTAAATTATCATTCAATTTGCATTTTCATATTACAATTTTGAAGCAAAAGCAGTAGACTTCAAGTGTTACCGGAAGCTGTAATTAAATTTGACAAATCAACATCAGATTATCTTGAAAGTGAATTAATAAGGATATTCATTGAAGATTAAAAACACTTTTTTGTACTTACAATTCAAGGGGAAACCTCTCCTTTGACAAAATAAAGTGCAGTTTTAATGCTAAATAAAACTGAGTGGTTTTCATTTGCATTCTTAGTAAAATCAGAGAACAAAGAAATTACCACTCCACCAATCAGATTAGTTTCTGTGGATGACATTATCCCAATCAAAATATAAGATGTTTTCATTTATTTTATGTTTTCATTCCAACTCAGCAAAATAAAGCTAAGCAATAGAAATGTATATAAACATTCCATTTACCAGAAGAGCGCTAGTTTAAGTGAATTTTGTCCATACAATTATTGTAAAAACAAGAGCTACAAAACAGTACTTACTTACTAAAAGATTTTTTTAAAAGGAAAAACAGTTTAAACTAAATTGTAAAACATTTATAATGAAGCGACTTGAAGAACTCTTTTTCTCCTCCCTCTTCAATGTCTGAGTTCAGTGAATAGCAGTTATGTTATTTAACAATGTATGAAACTACGTCATATTGCTGTTACTGGAACACACAGTATCTATAACACAATACAATGCAATCTTATTTCATCAATATTCTCCTAAAATAATCAAGATTCTCAGCTGATGAAGAAAGGTACAATTTTGATTAGACTCAAATGAGCTGGTTTTTAAGATAGTTTCTAGTATCCATGACAACAGTTGCTTTGACAAGATGTGCATATGGCATTACACTGCCAGCTGGTGTGAACAATGTTTGAACTACTGCATTGAGATGCTGAGCAAACAGAAAAAGTTGCCACGTCTTAACCCTCAGGGAAGGCAGTCATCCCCTGATCAATTATGAAAAGACAGAGAGAGGGCTGCTACAGTCTGGCTCCAAGCAAGTTTTCTGAGAAGGCAGGCAGACATAGAAAACCAAAGTAAACAAAGTGAATGCACTAGCACCATCTCCTAACAACATTGATTCGTCTCCCCATAGAAGGATCTGGTACAAGTTTGCAAAGCATACTTTTAACATTTGGATACATTCCCACAACAATCTGCTTATTGTTTCATCAAATTCTCAAGTAATTACAGGTCAGCTTCGGCACTAGAAGGATTATTACATTCCCCTGAACCTAGGTAATGAGAGAGAGACCCAGCTTCTGTTCTTTAAAAACAAGTACAGTTCAATGTATTTCAATGTGCAGTTGGAGTATTTTGTCACCATAGAACTTGTGTTCTATTTGCTCCCCTAAATAGAACAATACTTTTCTTTGCAATCATAGTTCATGAATAGTTTCTAAAGGCCAAATCCTGGTCTTGTTGCAGTCAATGAAAAATATCCGTTGACTTCACTGGGATCAGGATTTGGCCCCAAGGTCCCATTCTGAAACATTTGGCTGAGAAATGGTACTGCTCAGGCATCACATTCATTTTGATTTGTAGTGAGTTTTATGATCCTTCACAATCTTTGGAGCTCTACCCGAGGGAGACTGGAATTAAAGAGAGGCTGGAATCATTGCACTGTTGAATTGACAGGAGCTTGCATAGCTCACCAATCGGATGGTGGTGTTACAAGGACCGGTGAAGAGATCTGAAGATAAATAGAAGACGGAAAGAGCCATGAATAATTAATTTCTCTTTATTTGTAGTGGTAGCAGAAAGTTCATTAAACTGATTTTATCTGGAAAAATCATAATACAGCATCTTGCTGGTATTGATCAATGCTTGAAAATAGTAATATCCATGGGTTATTTTCACACTCTGCAAGTTGTTTCAGTGTCCCAATCTTCCTCAGAAACACAGACAACTAGCACCAATATAAAAAGGAATCAAATCTCTGGCACAGCTCTAGATTTACTATACCAGAGAATCAGAGAACCAGAATCTGAAGCATCTCAGAATTTTGCCAAGCAATTGCTCAAATCATGGGTAGCATTCTAGCACAGCATCACTATAAGAAAGCATGAATCCTAACCACTACAAAAGAAGTCACAGTCTATGAAAAAGAAATACACCACAACAGGATATGTTTGCATAAAAGGCAAACTACTTAAACTGGCTTGATTTATATGTGCAGGTAGAGACATCTTTAAAAGAGTAAAGGCTCATCTTTTAATACAGAATGTCTTACAAATGATGACTATCGGAATACTTCAATGAGCTTATTGTGGCAGTTTAGATTAGTGTAAACACAGGAGATAGAAGAAGAACAGAAAACAATTTCAAAAGATCAGAGATGATTTAAAACTCATAAGGAGAAATCGCTGACAGTCTTTGTTCTTATGTCTGTTATCACATGACTCCTTTTTCCTCAATGTAGTGGTTAACACTTTGGTATTGCTTCTCAGTAAACAATTTCTCAGAGACATATTATTCATCTCAGATAATTATTATTGGCACTATTCAAAACTGTGAGAATTAGGGGACAATAAAACATTCAGTTCTACCAGTTCATTTACTGCTATTAAATCCTTGAAAAACAACTTGACAATTTAAAGTAAAATATTAATGTTGGAAGACACATCTACATTTCAGTCATGTATCAAATTAAGGCAAATTCCAGATAACATTCATAAAGTTCTGTGAACTAATTGGATGATAACATGTGGTCTAAATAAAATTCAGGTAAAACAAACTAACAGATGTTTACAAACTTTGCTGGTCAAAATTATGCAGAGTTTCGACTCGAATGCTAGCAAAAGAAAGGTTACTTGGGCAGTCAGAACAATATCCAGTTTCCAATAACATTTGTTTTGAATTAAGGAGGCATTTTTACTTAATTAAATTATCTAATTTAGTAAAACTGTAGAAAAATAAAGGCCATGTAGATGAAAACACTAAAAAGAACTAAAGATTTCAATTGAATCACAATTAGTTTAACAATGTGAATGAAAATCATTATAATGGTTTAAGTATTGTCAGCATGAGCCGGAAATTTGGGCATATATGTTTCCATAATTCACTGCATCTTGCAGTAAAGTATTTATTGGGAACACTATTTCTTAATATTTACTGTGCAGTTCCAACCTATCTGAAATGTAAGCAGAACAAAAATAGAATTGATTGTATATAATTCACTCTTTTAAAGTTGATAATTTGATGTACATTTTTATATGTGTTAAAGATAATTGAAGGAGATATGAGTCATGTACTATTCTGTATCCAAAGCCCTAGATTTCTGTTATTTTAAGAATGCTTTCAAATTAATTTAATAAGATGTAACATTTTAACAAAGTAAAAGTTGCTACTAAAGAAGGTAAACAGATTACTTTCCTGCTTTAAAAAGTAAATGTGTATTTTGTAGAAAACAGATGTCACTCATATCTTTTCTTTAAAAATAAGAATGTTTAACCTATAAGCCTGTTGCATTTGAGACGTTAAAATGAAAAATGACATCTACGCCCATTAATATCTTCAATGTATAAACAGCACAGCATGACACATTCTTGAGAGCTGAAGGCTACAAAATCTCTCTGAAACATAAATAACAAAGCACTCAGAAGCATATTTGATGTTGATATTCATCTCTGAGAAAAACACTGCTGCCTGGGCTTCTTATGAAAATAGATGCAGCCCAAATGGATCGCCTGTAATTGGTTTCAGATAGCGAGGTCAGAAGAAATATGATACAAGAAACTATTATGTGGAACAGTCGAAACAAGAATGTTTATACAGGCACTCCTCAGTTATACTGACAAACGGTGTATACTTTGCAGATAACCAGAACCAAAAAACTTGCCAGAAGACAGCCAGATTCTTTCACCTTTCCACCCCAAAATCCCTATTTTATTTTGTTAAACGATTGACTGTTTTAACTTTGACCACTGAACGTAAAATAAGCTTCCAAACAGTCTTTCATGTTGTAAGTTTCATACAAGAGTTAACTCTCATCACTGGTAGCACCATGCAACAGGCAAACATGTAGGCATGCACACATGCACATGCACTTAGTTGAGTTAAAGGCAACAGGCCTCAACTTTATTAACTGGATAGCAGCAAATTAACCGAGTGATTATATAGCTACATATAGTCTCAGCCATTAGATTAGTGGAACCTTTGTCCCTCCAGGGAATTACATTGTATCCTCCTTTCCCCTAATGACTCAGCTTCACAAGCCCAGAATTGTATAGCCATCACTTTCCCTTAAGGAGATTTAGGTCTGCTTGTAGGGGAACCACAGATCTGTGTATGATTCTTCCTAGTACTAATCCAATGATACTACTAAACCCCTTTGTTGCTTAACCTATGATTAGGTTATCTGAAAAAGGGAATGTGAACAAAGCTCTCTAACAAACAGCCCACAGGTTACTAGCCACTCAATAATGACAACTGACAAACTTTCCAAACTAATCTCCACAGGTTAGCAAAACTATCATTCCGAGGCTCTTCAATTTAAGAAGATCTGAACCACCTCCAACTACAAACTGTGCAGCCCAATGATCCTTTCTGGATACACCAAAGGAAAGCAAACCTAAACTTTACCAAGGGTCAGTCATAGATTTTTCATAGCTATTTAGGTCAAAAGGGACCATTATGATCATCTAGTCTGACCTCCTGCACCATGCAGGCCACAGAATTTCACCCACCACCACCCACAGTCTAATCTGTCTTGGTGAAAAAAATTCCTTCCTGACTCCAAACATAGTGATGAGGGGACAAACAGCTGGGAGACAAACAGGGGACAAACAGCTGGGAGCCTATGCAGTCAAGAGCACCCCACAACTAAAATCTGGGCAACAGTAAGAAGACAGATGCTACCAACGAGTGGGAGGCTGAACAGTTATTACATTGTTTGCTTGCAGTAGTGCTCATAACCTGCTAGTTGTTTTCTCAGGAAACTCACAGTCTAAGAAATCTAGATGACCAGTAGGGAGCTGAAAGAATTGACTGCTGCAGAATTAGTGAACATCGTTTAGTGTTATAATTAACTTAGTGTGCGGGACAGTTGGGGTGGTGGTACCTTAAGCTAATATATATAAAATACTTAACTTATTCATAAGCATCAAGTTGTGCACAGCCCTAGCCAGTACAAACATATTTTTATAACTGTTACCTTCACCAACTCTCCCTCGTATTGTATTTTTTTTTAATTGTCAATATATTAACCTGTAAGTTTTGTTGGGCAAGAAAAATGTCTGCCTCTAAGATAGCATATTGACCTCCAAGCACACTGAGACCTTTATCCTAATTGTGGCCTTTGGTCATTCCTGCAATAAAAACAAAAATAGAAGCAGCAATTCTTTTTAATATAACGCCCATCTACCTGAGTTTCTATTTAGGCTGGATGTTATCCAGCATTAATTTCCAACAAAAGAGAAAAAGTAACAGTAATAAACTGGTGAATGCAACATGAAGTCTCATAATGGTGTTTAATAAAAGGAAATTAATCATCTAATTGTCATAAACCTATTTTCAAACAGCAATATATCAGAGAGAAATTATGCATCTGTAGTTATTGACCTTTCATTTTACCATGACTGATGCATAATTAGATGAGTTTTGTGAAAAATACTAGTTAATTATGAGAAAAAAACAGTAATTGTTTCGGGTATTTTTGCATTTAATATCATGTTTTTTTCTGTGAAGGATACTAATAAATATTTTGCACCAATAGATATCTTTCTTAGAAGCTAGCATAATTCATTTTACAAAGACAAATTTAGTCTCCCTTTACTTATTCCAATCAAATAGGTACAAAATACAGCTTCAAGTTTAATGTCATTTTCCCACCCAGATTCTGGCTGGCCCTGGAGTGGTAACAAAACCTCCACATAGTTGCTTTCACTCATTTCTTGTGCCATGAGCACAAGTTATCCCAGTAGACCTCAGTCCATGTTGGGGATCAGGGGCACACAGTAGAATATGCACGTGTCCTGTGATTGCATACCAAAGTGTTGTCTCCAAAGCTCTTAACTACTCACAGAATGTGAATTTTATGTGTTAGGAGGGATCTGAGAGCAGTGCAGCAAAGCTGTGCACCACCTGACTACCTTTTTTCCCTAGAGAGACAAGGTGGGTGAGGTAATATCTTTTACTGGACCAGCTTCTGTTGGTCTCTCTCATGAACAGAAATTGGTCCAATAAAAGATATGACCTCATCCACACTGTCTCGCTCCTGGGACCAACATGGCTACAACTACACTGAATTATTCTTTTCCTGACAGACATATAGTACTCCCTGAATCTGGCTTACAGTGTGACCCTTGGTAAAGAGTGATCAGATAGGTAGTTTGCTGTGTGTTATTATTGCCACTGTATATTATTTATTGACCAACTACATTACTAAAAAAGCCGGAGGGCAAATATTAGGTGTGCAAGTTCACACATATGCTCTCATTGCCATCCTTCTGCATAGAGTGACCAGATAGCAAATGTGAAAAAATGGGACGGGGGTGCGGGGTAATAGGTGCCTATATAAGAAAAAGTCCCCAATCTCGAGACTGTCCCTATAAAATCGGGACATCTTGTCACCCCACTTCTGCATGTGGCACACTCCCATTGAAGTAAATCGGAGATTTAATTACAACTAAATAGGAGAACGTGGTCTGTATCTCCATACTGACTGAAAGAAGCAGTCAGATCACTATACCAATATTCACATGAATTAACACACAAAATCTGCTAGTAGATATTGAAAATGTATTAAACAGGGTATGAAGGAGAAATGAAGAATGACCACTTCATTTATCCCATGTGTGACCTCAGAAGCAACAAAATATTTGTGGAATTATTCAGTAGCTATGAAATATCATAGATGATCACGTATTTCTAATTCACACACATGCAATCTGTTAGGAAATAGGTTCAAAGACCTCTTGCATCAGGTCTCAAAAGGCGTATTAGACATCAACTTGTTGGCTGTTAAGGCTATTTGTACGTAAAGCTGTGTGAAGCTAAATAGTTTTGGTTCACAGGAAGGATGGTTAACAATTCATAGATAGGGAGGGGAGTCGATGCCCATGGAAGCATGGTTCAGCCACTATACAGTGATCAGAGCCTAATTAAGTTTGATATTTTCAGAGTGGATGAAGGTAGAAGAAGAACCATACCATGATATCAAAGTAGTATTATGATGCTGGACTTGAAGAAGGGGGATTTTTTAGTTACTCACAGCTGGAAGGGAAATTAAAATCCACAGAATGAGTATAGAGGCGGAATAAGAAATATTGTTATATTAATAGGAAGTATTCATATCCAAGAACATCATTAAAAATGAAAACAAAAATAGAAGGGACAAACAAAACTCAGAATGGCTATAAGGCAAGATCCTAGAGAGTATTGTTCAGGGCAAAAAATATTATTTCAAAAATGAAAATCCAGCACAAGTGTGGCTACTAGAAGGAACCTAAAGTTGGACAGGACAGCAATGAAGACTGATTGGTGTTGGTAGGTAATATTAAGAGAGATAAAAGGAAATTTGAAGAACAAATGCTAAAAGGACAATTATATTGAAATGGGATTGCCTCAGCCATGCAGAGCACAGTCATGCATACTCATACCTTTACACTTATTTCTCAATTATGTCCTGTATCCAGTTGGTGAAGGGATTTGCAAAACATGGCCAATGCAAAGTCCTCCACTCTGATAGACTGAAGGCCAAACTTAGGCCAAAAGGAAGAGACCTACACAGTGGAAAGCAATTAAAAAAGTCATCTTATAGCAATTATGCAAATCAGAGCCCTCAGTCAATCAGAATGTACAGAATTTCATAATTGCTGAAAAGTTATTAATGAATAAGGATTCTGCATATGAATACAATAACTACTTTGATTTACTACTGCCCTCAGAATTGCACATTCATAGATATTTAATACTGTTTAACTATAAAGGGAACTACTATTAGGGTATGTGATGGTGACGCCAGACTTTTTCAGGGGTAAGAAGGTAGTTGGCCTGTGTGCATAAAAAAGTTCACAGCAACTTACAATGTATGGAATATCTAAATACATATTCATTATTAATGTGAAAGTAATTTTGTTTTGAAGTGACAAAGATTTTATATCGCTAAGAGAGAAACCTTTAATAAAAATACAATTTCAGCTCTTGATGCTGCAAACATTTACATACAGTAAATATACAAACAAGCAAACATACAGCAAACATACAGTACTTAACTTTCAGAACATGTGTAGTTCCCTTGATGTCAATGGGACGAGTCATGTGAATTACAGTAGAACCTCAGAGTTACAAACACCTCGGGAATGGAGGTTGTTCAT
Organism: Lepidochelys kempii; assembly: GCF_965140285.1. Lineage (NCBI taxonomy): Eukaryota > Metazoa > Chordata > Testudines > Cheloniidae > Lepidochelys > Lepidochelys kempii. Next base: position 304,439,011 of record NC_136380.1, on the reverse strand, counting down.
AACTCTGAAATGTTTGTAACTCTGAACAAAACATTATGGTTGTTCTTTCGAAAGTTTACAACTGAACACTGACTTAATAAAGCTTTTAAACTTTACTATGCAGAAGAAATAAGTCACTTCTCCCCCCCCCTTTTAATAGTTTATATTTAACACAATAGTGTACTGTATTTGCTTTATTTATTGGTCTCTGCTGCTGCCTGAATGCATACTTCTGGTTCCAAATGAGGTGTATGGTTTACTGGTCAGTTCGTAATTCTGTGTTCGTAACTCTGAGGTTCTACTGTAAATTATATATCCACTTAAATGATCGAAGGATCAAGTACTTAATTTTCTCTCTTTCTTCCCTACCTTCATCCTTTTCTTCTTTTTCTGGTTTATTCTAAAATTTCAATAGCACAAATTTACAAATCATTTGTACAAACCTGATTTAAATCGATTGGTATTAAAAAATAAAATACTTTAAATCATGATATAAGTCACTCCACCCTGTATGCGACTTTTAAAGTAGCTACATCAGCTGAATTGGATCCAGTGCGTAAGTCTGCTGAGCTTCCTATTTTTGCACTGGGGGAAAATTACATGTATTTCTTTTTCAAATGTGTTTTTAATTTTCACACAGCACCCAGAGCTCTGGATGAGCACTTAAAATCTGAATAAATGAAACAAAAATGCAATAAACATAATACCAAAAAACGGGAGTCCCAATGGCGGCCATTACTAACGCATTTTATTGTACGTTATTTACATTTTACCAAGACTTTTGATAAACACCCTTTCACAAGGCTATTAAGGAAACTTGATAAACTCTGGAGAGAGGTACAGTCTTGCCAGGGCTTTAAAAAAAGATGAGGTGTCAGGATGTAAAGAATAGCAATAAATAGCCAATTTTCACAGAAAGAGGGGCCCCAGAGATCAGTACAACTGATGCCATTCAATAATATTTATGAATGAGTTGGCAGAATGGGGGAATAGGGCCGATTCAATCCACAATGAAGTCAACAGAAAATTTCCATTAAGTTCAATTGGCTTTGGATCAGGCCCACAGTGAGATAGGAAACTTTTCTGCAGAAACAAAATTATTTAGCTTAACCAAGACTAGAGAGGATTGTGAGGAACTCCAGAAGGAACCACTGTACCCAAATGACCATAAACAAAATGATATGTGGACTAGAAAAAAGCACACACGCTTCCAGTGGCTGGTGAGATGAAGGCAGCTGGAAGGCTAAGGGAGTTGGCCAACTGGTGAGTATCTCTGAAGCACTTGTGTGTCATTGCTATTGATAAACTTTGGGAGGCAAATGAGGAGTACTTTCTGAGCTGTGCTGTGCTCATAACTTGCCATCAAGTTTGGTAGAACTCTGGGCTGGTTGCTGTGTCTTAGAATCTAGGCTTGGTTGCTGACTGTCTGGGCTAGGTTGCCCAGCTGTTAGGTGTGTTAGCACCTGTTTTGTAGCAGGGGGGTCTTTTGAAGGGCTTAAGCAGGGGACTCTTTGAAGTGAGAGAAATGAAGCTTCTGATTGGATAGGCCAGCAATTAGAGGCAGCTGAGTGAGATGGATTGAGTCACCAATTCCTGCTATGTGTGTGTGTGTGTGTGTGTGGGGCAGGATTTAAAAAGCATGCAGGCTACCGCTGGCTGGTGAAACATGTGGCTGGTGGTGAGATCAAGGCAGCTCAGGGCCCAAAGGAATTAGTCAGCTGAGTTTGAGTGGAGGGAGGCAAGGAGGTAGTGTTGTGTGTTGGTTTTTGGTTCTTTAACTTGCTGGTCCTCTACAAGGAAGAGCCCGCCATGGAAGAAAACAACATTTTGCTAACACCACGGCTAACTCTTTCTCTGCCTCCACTCCCTCCAGACAGACATCCTCACCCTTGAGGATTCCACCCAGGCCCTGCCCTTGACTTGCTGGGAATGCTGCCGGCATATCCCTGCTCATGAAAGCCAGGCAGGGGGAATCACCAGGTATGAGAGGTGTCTGTTGATAGAATCCCTCAGGAAGAAGGTAAGGCACCTGCAGGAGGAGATGGCTTATCTGCATAGCATCCAGGAGCACAAGGACTTCATTGAAAGGATGCAGATGGAGACGTCTGAGATGGAGGATGCTAGCTGACTACAGATGACTATGGCAGAACCAGAGGAGGAGAACTGGCTGCTCTGCAAGGAGAAGACTGGCTGCTGGCCACCTCGGTCAGGCTATGCTTCACCCCCCATTCAGGTCCCCCATCCATCGAGGTGGTGTGCTGTCCTGGCAACAGGAGGTTGAGGAGGAGGAGGAGCCATTTATCCCCAAGGCATACCCCAGAGGAGGAGGCATCGGGTGCTGGTGATCAGGGATTCCCTTGTGAAGGGAAAGGAGACATACATCTGACATGATGTCCCAGGAGGTGTGTTGCCTGCCTGGAGCCCATGTTTAATGAGGAACATGTTGCCTGCCTGGAGCCCATGTCCGAGATATAAAGGAAAGGTTGCCGAGGCTCATCCATCTCTCTGATTACTATCCCATGTTACTCATCCATATGGGCACTAATTATATTGCTAGGTCTTACCCTGAACAGATCAGCAGTGACTACAGAGTTCTCGGAGCAAGGGTGAAAGGATCAGGGGCACAGGTTATGTTCTAGTCTGTCCTCCCAGTTGAGGGTCAGGGACCGGGCAGGGACAAACGCATTCTGAAGATGAATGCATGGCTGCGTCGATGGAGTCAACAGGAGGCCTTTCACTTCCTCAACCATGGGATACTCTTCTGGGAAGAAGGTCTTCTGGGAAGAGATGGGGTCCACCTGACCAATAAGGTGAAGAGCATCTTTGTGCACCAACTCGCCAACCTAGTGAGGAGGGTTTAAAACTAAGTTCAAAGGGGGCAGGTAACAAAAGCTCACAGGTAAGTATAAAAAAGATGACCTTAACAGAGTGTTATATGTTGGGGGGACATGGAAAATTACAATAGGTTTATAGGAGCAACAATAAAAAAATCAGTGGGGGAATATGCTCAACATCTTAAATATCTAAACATAAACACAAGGACTATGGGGAATAAACAGGAAGAACTGGAACTATTAGTACATAAGTCAAATTGTGACTTAATGGCACCACAGAGACTTGGCAGGATACATCTCATGACTGGATTATTGGTATAGAGGTCTATAGATTGTTTAGGAAGAGCAGGCAGAGTAAAAAGGGAGGAAGTGTTGCATTATCAAGAATATATACACTTGTACTGAGGCCCAGACCATTTGAGAAACCCCGGGTAAAGATAAAAGGGGTAAAAAATAAGGGTGATGTCAAAGTAGGGGTCTAGTACAGCTCACCAAATAAGGAAGAGAACATGGATGAGGCATTTCTAGAACAAATACCAGAAATATCCAAAATGCACACTGGTGGTAATACGGGACTTTAATTATCCAGACATCTTTTAGAAAAGAAATACAGCAAAACACAAAAATGTCCAGTAACTTCTTGGAATGTATTGGGAACAACTTTTTTTGTTCCAGAAAGTGGAGGAAGAAACCAAGAGGACAGCCATTTTAGACAGAAATAAATTGGTAGCAAAACTGAAGATGGAAGGCAATTTGGGTGAAAGTGATCATAAAATGATAGATTTCATTATTCTTATGAAAGGAAGAAGTGAGAGTAGCAGAATGAGGACAACAGACTTCAAAAAAGAAGATTTTAATAAAATCAGAGAACTGGTAAGTAAGGTACCATTAACAGGAGTAATACGTAAGACACAGGAGGTGACTATCCTGCTCTGTTCAGCACTGGTAAGATCTCAGCTGGAGCTACACTTTAGGAAAGATGTGGACAAAATGGAAGGAGTCTAGAGGTAATAAAAAAAATGATAAAAGGTTTAGAAAACCACCTGAAGACAGCAGTCCTAAGTATCATAAAATATCAGGGCTGGAAGGAACCTCAGGAGGTCATCTAGTCCAATCCCCTGCTCAAAGCAGGACCAATCCCCAATTTTTGCCCCGGATCCCCTAAATGGCCCCCTCAAGGATTGAACTCACAACCCTGGGTTTAGCAGGCCAATGCTCAAACCACTGAGCTATCACTTCCCCCTTGTAGTCCACAAGTACAACACAGTAGGTCAGACCACAAAGGGAGAACTTTCACACTAAAAGTAGCATCTTATTGCAACCATATTTCATCAGATCAGACAAGGAAAAATGCTCCCTCTTATACTGGCTTGCTGCCTGTAGAAGTCCTCATAAACAGTGTGCTAATCAAAGAATTGCAATGATAAATGTACTCAAGGGCATCATCATCACTAGATGCATTTTAAAAAAGCAGACACTCCCCATCTTAGTGGTGCCAAACATATGTAATACTTCACTAGAGCTAAGGCCTCTTTTGGCATTAGCTAGTATAAACTTTATCTGTTTTAGTAATCTGAATTGTGTAGTCTATACTGGATGATCACCATCCCGGTTATGAACACTGAAACAATGGCTGAACACTTTTGGATTACTGTGTACACTTTCAAAAATTACATAAAAATGAAGAATTCATACCTGAAGAATTCAGGGATAAAAAGTTCTTTTCTTTAATCCCACTACCCTTCCACTAGACCAAAACCTGAATTTCAGTTTGTTTCTGACATGTCCTCCTCAATGTCTTGCCATCAACTTAACATGGTCAAAACTCAACTACTTACCTTTCCTTTTTAAAACTACTCTCCTTACATACTGTATGGAGTTCAAGCTTCTTGTCCTCAAGCCCTTCCCAGTTCTACCACTTCCAAATTTACCACCCATTTCTTTTTGTGCTATTCCCATCCCCTTTACTCCCTTCATGATGCCTTTACCTCCCACTTGTCAGCATCTGCCAAAAAAAAATATTCAAGACTTCTTCCACACTGCCCCTGTGTATGGAATGCCCTCCCCAAAATGGTCCATAACACCACTGCCCTGTGTCTCCTTTAAATATCTCTCAAGAACTATTTCTTCCATGTTACCTACATGAAATAGGTTAAGGAGGTCAACAAGTATAGTTGAGGTGCAAAATTAATGAATGTTTATTCATAATTTTAAATGTATATAAAGCTATTTTTATACAATGTACATATTCAAATATACATATTTAATTGTATACTTCTTCCCCATCCTACTTATGTTAATTGTCTTGCTAGATCATAAACTCCTCTGGGCAGGGACTGTGTCTTCCTACATATTGGTACAGTGCCCAATATAACAGGATCCTGCTGTTGCTGGGGCCTTTGGGCATTTGCACAATATACTTGGAAAAATAATGTGCAACTCAGCGTCCTATTTCAACCATTAAATCCTGCTTAATTCAGAACCAATCTCTCTCTATGTAGTAAATCTCTCTCTTAGTGCAGTATTTCCATAGATAATTCTAAAAAATAGTGAAACTAATAACCATAATGACATTTTGCATTGTTCAGATGGTACTGTATGCATTACAGAGGCACTAGATGGTATGGTAGTCATTAAAAAGCCATTACAGTTTTGTAACTTTACACAGACAATCATTTCTTCATTGGAATTGGAATTTTTCGTTCTGGACAAATATGAACCATACTATCTAAAGCAATCCTGATTACTCTACCTTTTCTTTCAAACCTGAACCTCTGCTCTTGTCCCTAATGCCTTTTCATTAACACCACTGCTGCTGCATACTCACGTGATCAGTATTCCTCCAATGATCACCATTCAATGACTAGCAGAATTTGAGACATAACACAATCTTCCATCTTCTAAAATTTGCTGCTGGCTACACTTAGAGATGAATTGCCTACTCTCCTCAAATGGATGGTACATTTTGTTCTCCAGATTCCTTTCAGTACATTATGAAAAGTAGTACTTTTAAAGATATCAACCTATTACAAACAGAGATCTGACTATGGAAGTCTTTGTTGACAATGGTACCTTATGTGTGCCCCTACGTGTTCCCGTAAAAGCAGAGGGTTAGAGGCTGAGAAGGGAAGTAATCTTCTTTAAGCAGGATAAATATGTATTTTAAATGTTAGTGAGCTAGACCATGTTATGCTTCCTGGTTTCTCAACTTCAGTAAAGTACATTTGAATATGAGACAGGCAATGACCCAGTTTTTTATATCAAACTCTACCTCTCTATGCAATGTCCTATGGCTCCAGGATGGGATCTACCCTATTGTCATCACTGTTATGTCTGTTATATTCTAATACAAACACAACATGCTGTGTTCATTCTACAAATGTATCTAAGTGGAACATCATACTATGAACAAAAATAAAAGATCAACATTTTAAACAAAGATTTTGTCCCAGTTTGGTTTAGATATTTTTTCTTAGTATCAGCAATAAGGGATCTGATATACCCTTATTACTTCACACATAGCCTGTTGTTCTGACTGGCATGTCAAGCGGTAGTGGTTTTTATCTATGACTTATGTGTTTTTGCTTAGATTATATGTACTTCAGGTCAAGGACCATGTCTATCTATGTTTGTACAGTGCCTAACACAACACAGCTCCAATCCTTCCTGGGGCCATTGGTACTACTGTGATATAACTATATATTAATAACAATAATTTATTATTAATAATAATCATATTAATTTATTATTCACATTTCTATTAGTTGGACTAAAAATTTCAGGAATATCAACTTTATGTTTCAGGAGTATAGCCAGGCACTATCTGCCTTGGGGATAGGAAGAAATTTCCACCATTTTCATGATGGTCTGTAACAAGGCTTTGTCTTCTTCCAAAGAATCTTTTCTTGTCCACTATTGGAGACAGGTTGCTCAACTCTAACAACCATTGGCCACTCTCTCCTCCTATCTGCTGTATTCTTACTAATTTTCTTAAGAGTTAGTAGTTAGCAGCAGTTCCAGTGTCTAAAGCTGGAAAGCATAACTGCTAGCATGAGAAACCTAATACTAGTATCACTTTTCAAATCTATAATAACACATGTACCACTTCCAGCTAGTAAGTTAGTATACTGGAATAGTGTCCTGAGGGGAATTACAGATACACAACTTCGGGCCAGGATTCCCCATCCAAAGCATAGACTGGAATGATTCCTGCTAAACAGGTCACTTTTGCATACTTCTTGCCCTTACGCCCTGTTGCTGAAGCTGCATGGCATCAATGCTATCATTGGCACTTGTCTCCATGCCTAGGTTATTACAATAAACTCCTGAATTCAACAGCTGTGCATTAATATTGTTTTCCTAACTCCTCTCCTCCACATACTCCATTAATCTCTTCATTTTTAAGAACTCCTCACCTGCAACAGCCACCACCTGACTTCAAAGCAACCCAGTTTCACAGCACAATGGGGAAAACTAAACATATTTTTAGGAACCAACAACATTACACATTCCTTAAAAAAAATGTTTGTCTTCATCTTAAACTTAAACTAGCTATCTCCAACAGCTCAGAAACATTCCAGGATCTATAATGTAGCCACTGATGTGTTTGTAAGTGGCTATGAACCATCCTAAGCATCCTGGATGATTCTGAGCTCTTCAGGCAGGTGCTGCCTGCTGAAGCTCAGAAGCATTATGAAAAACCCACTTCCAAGGAGGCAGGAAAACATTACTATGCTCAAAAAAAAAATGGATGGAAACAGAAAGGGATGAGGCAGGCAGGGAGAAGTTCAAACAGAGAAAAAATTACTGACTCCTGTCCTCCCGCTCACACTTTACTGTACATCAGTTTGAACAAAAAACTCAATCTAATATTTTTAAATAAACAAACAGGGAAACCAGGTACTCCTGAAAACTAGCAGCATCTCTGTCCATGCATAAAATATAGTGTTTGTTTGTGGTTTCTATAAATTACAGCAGAGCAATGGGTGTTCTGCATCTCTGTGTAGAGAAGTCTAACTTTAGGCACCCAAGTTTGAAAATTTTGACTTACATGACTAGACAAAGACCACAGAAGAAGTCAGTGTCTCAGCTCACATTAGTCATTTGCTCAGTCCACTAGATTATTCTGTCTCTGATGCTATTGAGCTCTCTCTTCCTTGTGGCCAGAGGTCAAGCTGGTTGCTCAGGAGAGGAGCTGGATCAGACACAGGTAGCTAGCTGACAGGGAATTTAGGATGGTGATAGTGCCATTAGCAGTAACCTGGGAAATTGTCTCGCTGATCTGGGGTTTTTCACAAAATCAAGGGAATTTAATTTACATGTTTTCTGGACCCCAAAAGCCAGATGTGGTTGTCTCTGGATCAGATCTGAATAAAGGTGAGCTTTAAGGGGAAAAAAAACTAGAATTTTTGACCTGAGTGATCACTTTATATTTCCAAGGTTACCTTTTCAAGGAAATGGGCTAGAAACTTATTTCCTTTAAAAAATATAAGCTGAAATTCTTCTTTATATTTCTGTGCCCACAAATTTTGGGGTGTCCAGGGCTAGAAGCTTTGTGTGTTTACAAACACCAAGTCAGTAACAGAATGGGCTTATTCACTACTTAAAGATATACAGTAAAGGAGACAAGGTTTAGTTAAACAAGTAAAGTGTATGAACTAATCCTTTAAGTGCACCATATGGAAAATGCTCACTAACTTCATAGAGGACACACTAAAGGACAAATGTCACCACATACAAAGGGGGAGACAATCAGAAATAACCCAAATATAAATAACAATGGGGTGTAGAGAGAGAGGAAATATTAAAATACAATATTCTGAAGGGGTTATAGCCTATTTCTTAGGATACTCAGATCTCTCTCAGAGCTCCCAAGACACCATTGTAAATATCACTTTCTTCTTGACTAAAAAATATCAAACCAGAACTTCCTGCTGCTGATCTGCGGTAACAATTGGGACAATCTGATGGCCTGGTGCAGAGGTGTACACATATTAAGAATAAAAATAGTGGGACTGTCAATTTCAATGCTCTTATGCTAGTCAGAAATACCAATTAAATCTACTCAATATAGCTCCCTCAATCCCAAAAGCAATGATTTATTTGACTTGCGCTACATGATTATGGAAGACTAGGCACTGTACTTCTCCTGATACAACAATCACTGATAGACACCAAGTCTACAGAGAAAAGAGAGCTTCCAGTGGCACGAGCACCAATGCCTCAAAAGCATGGCAGACTCATGCAATACCCTCAGCAGAAGCAGTAGAAGCTACATTATAGCTGTCATTTTAACTTTGCTCCTTGGAGAAAGGAATGACTTGAAGACAGCAATGCCAAAATAGGAATCTCACAGTAAAATTAAATCTACAAAAATTTAAGTATTGGCCACAGGGATTTCTTCCTCCATTGGAGGCAAAATAAAACGGTTATTGGAAGAGACTCTCACTTTTAAAACTTTTTAAGCATTGTCGTGGTTAGATCAAAATGGAAGCATTTGTCGGGTGCAAAAAGTACTAACAAACTTCTGCTTTGAGATGTTAGTTTCTGCAGGTTAAATTGCTTTCTCAAAATTTCTATATTCTATATTATGTCAACTGTCTCAGATGCAATACATTTTAATGGAGAATTGTAAATATTCTAAAGTATATTTCCTTAAGTTTTCCAGTTATTTTTCTCCATGCATTGTTGCAGAATAGTGTAGTTTTTGGCTATTTTTTTTTCTGGAGACCAGTGACAAAAAAATAGTTAAGCCTTCAACAAGACAGTCTGATGCAATTTGCAGTGAATGATGAGAAGCAGCAGGACATTTGTACTTGTGCACACAGCACAGCATTCAGTACTGTAGTACAAAGCAGTAAATGATTTAAAGTGCCTTGCCTGTCCTGTCACATGGTGCATTTATATCACTGAGGATGGGGAGCGTATCCTGCAAGGTGCCTGACAGCCCACAATTCTCACTGAAGTTTGTGGGAATTGGGGGAGTTCAACATCGCAAAGAATAGAACTCCTGATTTATCCTCAAATTCAAATACTTCATAGGACCAAAAATATAAAGAGGCCTTGAATACTCATACTGTATCCAAACTTGTATTTCCTGAACACTTCAAATTCCTATTTATGCCCTTCATGGAAGAGGGAATAGAAGTTTTGGCCAAGTAAGGAAAGCAGATTAGGTCCAGTGGCTTTACTGTTAAGTTTTACTGTATGTTGTCCAAAACATTACAATCATCATTGAGTATAAAATAATTTTATATAGAGTGTTCAACCAGTACAAATTAAGTGCAATTAAACTCTACTCTTGCTGATAACCAGATGTATTGATCTGTCAACCTATCAAGTCCCAGCTCATCTCAATAACGTTTAAACCTTATACTGATGTTCAAGATGATTTAAAAACTCAAGCCTAGTAGTTCAATGACTGGAAAACATTATCAAAGCATAAAAGCAAAGGAAATAGAAAGGAGTAATGTAATAAACAAACAATCTTCATTCAGCAACAAGGCACAGCAAATCTGTGTACAGGGAGATAGTTAATCTTAATGGTCCGCATCATTTTGGTAGTATAATTTTCGTAGGATACTCAAGTCAGATATAAATGTTTCTGGACCAACAATGGCTCCCTCTCCTCTTCTGTGAGTGTTCAATGTTTGTTGGAGATACCAGATTGGTAGCCCTGGAGATGAAAATCCCCTTTTTTATCCACAGGGCAAGTGCTGCACGACCGGCTGCAGTGCCAATTTCTCCACCAATGTGCCTTAATGCTGAAATAAAAGGAGTGTTTCGAGGGCTAGGGAAGTTATTCTATCTCCATGCTAATTCAGTCTTTGGCTTCTGTGCTGATACTGCCGATACTGGGGTTAGATTAGTCCTTTTAGCGCCATTTACAGGTTGCAATTACTGCATTTGATATGGATCACTTAACTATCACCATACTGCAAGTCAAAAGATCTGGGTTCTCTTCCCATCCCTGTTACATACTTTGTGTAAGAAGTTGAGCAAGTCATTTAACCTGTCTCTGTTGCAGTGTCCTCATCTGATGTAGGGGATAAAACACAGAGGTCAAACTTTACAAATTCTTCCCATAATATCTCTCAAATGCAAGAAACTTTTAAAGTATGGTCACTGTAGATATTTACAACTGGCATATGTGTGAGGCTTAATTAATTTGTGATGCACTTTCAGATCTATATCCAAACAAGATACAATATATACATATAAAACAATATGCAAAGCCCATTTCCCCCAAAACAGTGTCCACCTATGAATATTATTTACCGGGTATTTTAAAATATAAAGAATTTGTATAGTTGATATATTCTACTTCAATCCTTGGGCTGGCTTTTCACCTTCTTCCACATACATCAAATTCCTCATTCTCAAGACCCTGTCCAGCCTGACCCCTGAAAGAATCACATCTTTAGATGTGTCTAATAACTTTCCATTTCAGCTTTTCCTTTTTTGCTTCTGGTCTTCTTTTCCAAGTGACTTCTACACTTTTCTCATGCTCATCTCTATGACTGGAGTATCTTCCCTAAGACTGTTCTCTATGCAACTTCACTTAACTCCTTAAAATTCTTCCTCAAAACTTACCATCTTTGGTTAGCCTTCCAACACAGACCTTCACCCTTGCCCTCCTTCCTTCCATAGGTTTTCATATCCTGTACAAACTTAAACAAAAAGCAAACTGACCAGCAAACAATCCCAAAACAAACAAAGGCATTAAGAACAAGTGTATGACTTTCCACTCGTGTAACACTTGTTCTCCTTTACTCTATTCCCCTCCCTTGTTTATTATAACACCTTGCTAAGTAACATCTCATTTGGATGGTACAGTGGCCACAATGAATATGTTTCTATCAGTTTGAAAGATTTTACTGATCTGAGAGGTATTTCATGTATGTATAATGTGGGATAACGACAGAACCAGTAAAATCTTTGCAAATGTACTCTTTATAAGCTCCATGGGCCTGTACTTGTTTCGTAAGTATCTGTGAAGAAACAAACACAGTGACATTGTGTCAATCAACACAATGTTGACGAGAAGCTGGATATGAGTCAGCAGTGTGCCCTTGTTGCCAAGAAGGCCAATGGCATTTTGGGATGTATAAGTAGGGGCATAGCGAGCAGATCGAGGGACGTGATCGTTCCCCTCTATTCGACATTGGTGAGGCCTCATCTGGAGTACTGTGTCCAGTTTTGGGCCCCACACTACAAGAAGGATGTGGATAAATTGGAGAGAGTCCAGCGAAGGGCAACAAAAATGATTAGGGGTCTAGAACACATGACTTATGAGGAGAGGCTGAGGGAGCTGGGATTGTTTAGCCTGCAGAAGAGAAGAATGAGGGGGGATTTGATAGCTGCTTTCAACTACCTGAAAGGGGGTTCCAAAGAGGATGGCTCTAGACTGTTCTCAATGGTAGCAGATGACAGAACGAGGAGTAATGGTCTCAAGTTGCAGTGGGGGAGGTTTAGATTGGATATTAGGAAAAACTTTTTCACTAAGAGGGTGGTGAAACACTGGAATGCGTTACCTAGGGAGGTGGTAGAATCTCCTTCCTTAGAGGTTTTTAAGGTCAGGCTTGACAAAGCCCTGGCTGGGATGATTTAACTGGGAATTGGTCCTGCTTCAAGCAGGGGGTTGGACTAGATGACCTTCTGGGGTCCCTTCCAACCCTGATATTCTATGATTCTATGAACAGATATCATTATAATGAAGTAGCACTAGAGCACTTGAATTCAACTTGCTGATAATACTAGTAGGAGTAAAAAGATTTTTGTGTATGTGTGCAATTCCTATTGATGTCTAAGGGAGCTTTGCACATAGCATGTTTGCAGTATCGGACCCCTGGGCCTGGTCTTTACCTAAGAATTAGATTGACCTAGCTACATTACTCAGGCTTGTGAAAAATTAGGCACCTAAGAGCTGTAGTTAGGTCAGCCTAACCTCTCGGAGAAGACACAGCTAGGTCAAAAGAAGATTTCTTCCATTGACCTACTTACCACCTCTCGGAGAGATGAATTAACTACATCAATGGAAAAATACCTTCCATCAATGCAGGGAGCATCTACATTATGGCGCTACATCAGCATAGTTGTGCCACTGTAGCATAGACATGGTCTCAGTCTGCACTTTCAAAAGGCTTCAAAGATCCATGTAGACTAGACCACTGGAAGAGGGACGCATGAAGAATGGATAGACAGGAACTGACCAGTTACATTTGGAAGAGCCTCTCAACTAAAATTCCACTCTTTCCACTCTTTCTCATAAATTACTCACTTCTTTCATAAAGCTACAAGACCATTTTTCATTTTGTTCTCTATCGTACTGACCGATGCTGTTAGACCAGGAAAGCTCTTTGGACCCTCATTTCATCTGTACATCTTACCCAATATACAGCATCATCTCAATCCACAGCCCTACACTAATGAGAAAAACAACAACAACAATACTTTCACTTTCTCTGAACTGACTCATAAAGCATGCCATTTTAAATGTACCTATTAAGCCCAGGATAGTCCTTGTGTCTGAGCAAGAACACAGAATGGGAACAAAAAAAGAGATGAGCTAAAACAAGTGACAACTGCATACTTTTTAAAAATTATTGCTGTCATTTTGATTTACAGTACAATTTCAGTTTACTAACATTATCCCCTGGTCAGTGGTAGGTCAGACATATGGACCAAGATTTTTAAAAGTGACTAGTGATTTCAGTGCCTCAGTGGAGATATCTAAAAGTAGCCTTCTCTTGAAAGTAAAGGTGCTTCATCAATTGAAAATCAGGGCACTTTTAAAATATTTCAGTTTGGGCACCCAAAAACTGAGGCACACAAAATCACTGCTCGCTTTTGAAAAAAATTGACCATGTCTGCAAGGTTGTTCATAGTTTACTCCCTGTGCTCAGGAATTAGGAATCCAGAGTGAAGACTTTCCAAAGCCTGGCTGCCCTTGGTTTATCTGAAGGCTTCAGGTAATCCCCCTAGACTCCCTCAAGTTGTAGTATAATTTGAGCTGAAGAGATATGAAATTTAAGGTTATGATTGCCTAGTCTGAACTACTGTATAACACAAGTCATAACATTTCATCCTAGTGATTTAGGTCCAACAATTTATAGAACAGAGGTTGTGAAGTGAGCAATTTACAGTGAATCTTTAGCTTGACTTTTCTTATACAATAACAGAATAAAAATATTCAATGCCCAAACAAAACATAGAAAGCACCCCTTCCCACATTCCAAATTTTAAGTCTCATTTCCTCTCAACTGCAGCCAATTGGCTACATACTGTAAATAGATTAAGACCCATGAGATCTAAAGATGAAGATTTAATATGATTAATGGTGGATAATTGACATGTCCCAGATACATATTTTCTGAGATGAGTGAACAACTAGTGAGGAACTGAGTTTAGTCATGTAGAATATTTGTGAAGGAATGAGAAAGTTCTTTTGTAGATTGGTGACAAACCCATGTACTTGAGGAACCTCCATTACATGGAAAATTTCAATCTGTACCTTCTCCAAAGATGTTTTCTCTAATATATTATGAAATCAATAGCAGCTTGGAAAAGAGGTCACCACAGACCAGGTGCCAGTAGGTAAGTCCATATGTTGGAGGGGACTGGAGCATATAAGGAAGCAGCAACGTTTTTTTTATTTCCATGACTTGGAGAAAAGCCTTCTTTAAATGTATAGATCATTGAAAATCCCACATGGAACTTCTTCAGTGACAGCAGCCAAGCTCTCAATATGAGAGTATGTTTCCTGAATGAAATAGTTGTAGTGGGAGTGGCTGAGGCTGGATAGTCTTCGATGCAGCTAGGACAGTTCTCTTAGACATACTTCAATAAGTGCAGGTTCTGGATTTAGTCATAGCTTGTCTCAAATAATACAGAGGAAATAATCATACCACATCATATAGAGGAGAGGAAGGAACAAAAACTCATTGGAATACGTTAGCATGAGAAAGAAAGAAAGAAAGAAAGAAAGAAAGAAAGAAAGAAAGAAAGAAAGAAAGAAAGAAAGAAAGAAAGAAAGAAAGAAAGAAAGAAAGAAAGAAATCTGGAACAACAAACATTCTTTGTGTTAAAAGGAGTACTTGTGGCACCTTAGAGACTAACAAATTTATTTTAGCATAAGCTTTCGTGAGCTACAGCTCACTTCATCGCCATGTTCATTCTTTGTGTTGTGGCTCAAGTAGATTAAGATGATGATTTTGGTCTATCTTGCCAGCTGGAGAGGTATCTTTAAGAACTGGTGGAATAAAAGTAATGAAAAGACTATTCTGCCTCCAGAAATAAGACTTTCCTTATGAATTGTATGTGCTGGTATATCTCCGTCTCTCCTTTGATATCTTAAGGGAATTGGAGAAGTTGCATCAATCATTTATGACCTTGCTCAAAGGATCACCAAGAAGCCTCAATGGATATTCGATGAGTTTTGGTCAGGCATCAGGATCACAACCTATGTTTTCTTCTGGCCATTATGAAAATGAGAAAAGACTGAAATATGAGCTGAATAATGTAACACAATGCATCATACATAAATAAGAAACTAGGCATGTTTGTAAGTTTTTTCTTCATTTTCTCTCCAAAGAATGCTTTTTTTATCCCCTCAGGAGAGGCATGGGTTGGGAAAAGACCACTCGGAATCCTTCAGGCCTAGGGGAAGACTACATTGGCCAAAAAATTATTGTTAGCATAGTGGTAGCAACTGAACAGACCTGAACGGGATTGTGCAATCTTTGTCATTTCTAAATTTGACTCTCAGCCTTCTTTTAAAGAGCGAAATTAATATGCTTATCTTTTGTTTACATATATATATATTTGATTTTTAAGAGAAGCGCCTGGGACAAAGACAGACACTTGTACAACTGCAAAAACTCAGAACAAATTACAATTGCTGCCCAAATTGCCCCAAAACAATAAATTCAACTAATCAATAATTATAAAGAGGCTTAACTTATATAATACAGAGTTATTATTTAGTCTGCATCTCTTTCATCTCATTCTTTTCAGAAAATCTTGCATATAAAATGATGGCAGTGATCTCCACAGACAGAACCGTCTTTTTAATAGATTAAGAGAGAGAAGCATCAACTTTGAGAACTGAAGAAACTTTTATCATTTGCCTTTCGAGGCTCTGTATAACTTAGGATAGATCCTACTGATTGATTTTTTTTCTTTTCAGAGTGAAGCCATTTGGCATTCACGATTTTCTCCGGGGACTCTAAAATAGAAAACCCATAAAATGAATTTTATGTGCTTCTTTAGAACCTGACTTTTCATTCTGTTTTTGGATATCCCTAATCTGGATAATTTTTGTTGATAAATTGTAATAATTCATGTTTGCTAAAAAAGTGTGCCTGTATTCTCAGAGTAAGTCAGGTCATCATTCACTGAGGAGCAACTGATGACATTCTTGGAGTTATTGGACATCTTAGATTTAACACTTGACCTCTTAAAACTTATTTTTTACTTTAAGGAACAGTTTAGAGGGCTTGGCTACCTCCAGGTGTTTAAACTGCGTTGTGCACCTGCACTGACCCAAGGGGGGTGTGAGTGTGTGTGTGTGTGTGTATGTGTATCAGCTGGTAAACTCACTCACAGGACAGAAGAAGAGAAAGAATAAGCTAGAAAGGCAAGACGGCCCCAACCTGGCAAATAAATAATTGTCCTATGTTACATACTCAGGCTGAAGATGGAGAGGTGAGGGACCACCTGAAGGACCATGGAAATTCCATAGAGCATCCTCGTTCTTAGGAGGGACCAGAGGTCTCAGGAAGAAGAATAAAGTATGAACCAGCTGGAAAGACTTGCTTAAATCTTAGTAAAAGCTAGACTGTAGCATTTAGCAAATATCCCCAGAAGTGGCAGGGTAAAGGGCCTAATAAAAAAGGAGTCTCTGCTTTGAGGTATTTTTTTTTTCATCTTAATAGCCATATGGAGGATGCTGGAGCTAACAGAGTAGGCGCTGGTGCCGATGATCCAATCACTGTCCTAAGTGTGAGAAATGGGACTTCAAAGCGGTAGACAGCTTAAGCTCTGAACCCCTTATGTCACTGAAGAAGGCCCCTGACCTTCTAAGTTTTACTACATAAATCCTAAAGGCCATGGTGGATAGGAAGAGGGCTGCAGTAGAATGGAAGGCAATAGGAAGGCCCTAAAGACAGACACTGAAGTTATCAAAAAGAGGATAGTTGCTCATTAAATTAAACAGAGACTGTTAATAAGGCGTCTCATATTGTGCTAAGGGATTTTTATTATTATTAGAGTAGGGAAGCCAGGTGCCTTGTTTTTGCCTGGAAAGTCCGGTCCAAAAGGAGACCCGACAGTGTCTGGTCAGATCTACTGACCAAACACCCCAAAGTCTGGGGGATGCAGGGAGGTGCTTGGTCATCACCCGTGCCAGCCCCTACTCAGCCAGGGCCACCTCCTATATGCACTGGGCAGCTCCAGCTCCAAGCCCAGACTCTGTGGGCGAGTCCCTCCAAACCTGGGCAGAGGGGAATGGGTGGGAGAGGGGGGAAAAGCAGCAAGTGATGTGGGGAGGGAGAAAGAGGAGTAAATGGGGGTGGGGCCAGAGGAAAGAGGTAGGGATACGGAGAGAAGAGGCGGGTTGGGTGGGGCCTCAGGAGGAAGAGGCAGGGCAGGGGCGAGGCCTCAGGGAAAGAGGCGGGGCCAGGGAGGTTTTGGGACTCCTGCTGGAGTGTCTGGTTTTTAAATATTACAAAGTTGGCAACACTATATTAGAGTCATGCCCCAAAGCCCCCGGTCAAGACTGGCAGGATATTATGGATCAAATTTACTTTTGTTTTCTTCTTGTGTTTTATGAGGTTAGAAATAAAACACTAAAAATGCCTAGTAGTTTTAGGTATTATTTGCTATTCTCTAACTAAATAACAAATTTCTTTTTAAA
>NC_136380.1:304371284-304416284 GCF_965140285.1 Lepidochelys kempii | reverse complement strand
CTGTTTCAGCAAGAAAAATAGTCACCTGGTGGCTCCTCAACAGAGGCTGGCAAAATACATAACAAGAAGTTGTCCACACACATACACACCCATGCAGTAAATATAGTGGCTGAGAAGTAAGGCTTCCCCACTATGCTCTTTTCCCTGTGCTCACCCACAGCCTCTCCCTCCTCCTTGGCTAGTGCAGTGAGACCTTTCCCTCCTGTGTCAATCTACTTTAACCACTGTGTAACTCAGGGGCGGGCAAACTACGGCCTGCGGGCTGGTGCATCCAGCCTGTCAGATGTTTTAATCCACCCATGAAGCTCCCACTGGGGAGCGGGGTCTGGGGCTTGCCCCGATCTGTGCATGCCGTGGCTCCGTGTGACTCCTAGAAGCAGCTAGCCTGTGTCCCCTCCGGCTCCTACACGTAAGGGCAGCCAGGGGGTTCTGCATGCTGCCTCTGCCCCTCTGGGGACCGCGGCCAATGGGAGCTGCGGGGGGCAGCACCTGCAGACAGGGCAGCATGCATATCCATCTCGCCACACCTCTGCATAGGAGCTGGAGGAGGACATGCTGGCTGCTTCTGGGAGCTGCTTGAGGTAAATGCCACTCGGAGCTTGCACCCCGACCCCTTCCTGGGCCCCAAACCCCTGTCTCTGCTCCAGCCCTGATCCCCCTCCCACCCTTCAAACCCCTCGATCCAAGCCCAGAGCCCCCTCCTGCACCCCAAACCGCTCATCCCCAGCCCCACCCCAGAGCCCGCACCCCCAGCCGGAGCCCTACCCCTCCACACCCCACAACCTGCCCCAGCCCAGAGCCCTCTCCCGCACTCTGAACTCCTGGCCCCACCCCAGAGCCTGCATCCCCAGCCAGAGCCCTCACCCCCTCCTGCATCCCAACCCCAATTTCATGAGCATTCATGGCCCACCGTACAATTTCCATACCCAGATGTGGCCCTCGGGCCAAAAAGTTTGCCTACCCCTGGCATATGTATACCTTTTTGGAGGTTATTGGTACCTCTTAATAGAGTCTGTGGGGCAACATACTATCAAAAATCTTACCTCTGGAAGAGAGGCTACCTTTCGGGAGGAAACAGGAACTTCTGAATAAACTTGTATCTGTTTGTCAGCAGTGGACCACTACACCAGTCTGCAGCCCAGAACACAAATCGGGAATCAGTGACCTCTAGCCTTTTTGGAGTTGCACAAATGGTTAATAACACCGTTGTCTTCCAGCTACTTTACAATGCTCAAAATTCAGTCAAAGATGCAGTTATTATCAATTAATGGTACTATGGCAGAACCTGGATGCCCCCCCAAAAGGGACCAGGGCTCTAATGGGCTTGGCACAGTACACACATGAAATAAATAGAGAGCTCAAATATGTGGTGGGAAGGGGTAAGAGAGAAGGTCACAGCAAAATGATCATGTTACTATAATAAGCAGCAATGTCAGCACACCCGCTGACTAGCTTCTGTTAAGTATTTTGTAGGCACCACATAGAGGTCAGTTTTAAGGAGGGTTCTGTGGGAGGACAATATAGTGGCTTTACAGATTTTTATGGGGACCATCTCCCATGCATATCGGGCCGCATGAGAGAAAGCATGAAGGTGGTTGAGTGAAAACTGGACTAATGAACAATGAAGGCTGGCATCACTGACAGAGCTGAAAGTCAAAGTCATAGTTTCAAATCAGATCACCCACTAATGGGGAGGAGGAGAAGGAGTGGGGAGTGAAGAAAGAGGTTGGAAGTAGCAGTAATGAGATAGAGAACTCCATGGGGATGATTCAAGGCAGGGAGTTTGTGAGGAAGAAAAGCCACAGTAAGAGACAGGGGTTGTAGAAGCAGTGAGAGAAGCAGGAAACCAGGTTTCAGTGAGAGAAAAAAAGAGTGGGATATGGGAGATGAAGAAGTTGTGCATGGATGTGGTCTCTTCTGAACATGAAACAGGAATTTCAGAGGGAGCAGGAGAAGGTAAGCAGGAAGGAGGAAAAGTTGGGAATAGCTGTGAGATTTGAGTGGGAGGGAGTAGCAGGACAGATGATCTAATGGGTGAGGGGTAAAAAGGCAGTGAGAATCTAGGAAAGGCCAGGGTTAAAGCAGTTTCCATTGATTTTCAGAAATCTTCACTTTTCCTAATAAAATTCTGAATCCCACAATAAAATCTTTGTGGGTGAATGCTCACATCTGTGTCAAATCTGATTTCAATGAGATGCTATGCAGGTGTAATGGTCTGACCTAGCAGTTACGAGGACTTAAAACAGTCACACTTAAAAGGTTTATTCTGTTTTTAAACGATTTTACTGGTTGGAGAGCTATTCTCTATCCTTGAAGTGGGAACACACTAGTGAAACTGGTAATAACTCTCGAAGAGGTAGAAACTTTTAAAGCATACCCATTGTACCCTTACCTGGATAATATAATTCTTGCTGAACCATTTGAGGTCAGGATTACTACCAACAAGCATGGTTTGAAGACACTTTACCATTCAGGATCTCTCCCTGTTTTCACATTTCCCTAATGACCATCAGACTGGTACCGGCACACCCCTGGAGATAGTGCAGCCCTTGGATGAACAAGGCAGTACTGACAATGAATATAGACCTGCAATTGTAGATGATACCGGTGGACATCAGTCCTTAAGCTTCGGTGATGGGGTCACCAACAGAACTGGTGGATCTTTCTTTCTAAATGCTTTACCCTCTAGCCTGGGGGTTTTCAGTGGAGCTGTTCCTTAGGATCCATGCACAAAAACTCATCTAACCTCGAGGGGCTAAGGGAGGGAGCACATCTCTTATGGACAGTCCTCAATGGGTATCTGTCCTTTCAACCATGAGTGTGCCCCCTACTCTCTCAGGGAACCCTGGAGAAAGAGTCCTTGGGCTTAGGTATCTTAAGCTCTGCTCCTAAGCACATCCTAGGAGGGGCACTGCTCATCTGATAGGGCCAATGTACAGAGGGGTCACCTTGCCCTGGATTGGAGAAGACCTCATAGCCTTCTTCATCAGGTGTTTCCTAAAATGAAGTTCTCAATCTTCTCAGGTTCTCAGTGGAAATGAGCAATAAATACGGCACTTTGAGGAGATATGAGTCTCACTCAGACAGCAGGGGAAGCACTGATGCTCATTGCTGAAGAAGAAGAAACGAGAGCAAGAGACACAATTTTTGAAGACCAGGACTCTGGGCATAGTCCCAGACCATGAGGCGGGAATCCCCAGCTAGGGGGAAAAAAATAAACGTCACTAACTATACTAATAGGCTAAGAATAAAACTATTGACAAATCTATTTAGAGGTTTTACAAAGAGATGAAAGAAGACAGGACACAGGGTTTCAACTCAGGCCTGGTAGCTGTAAGAAGGAACTGGGGAGGCATCATCCCACACTGTCTCTTATACCCTTGGTCAGGAGCACAAGGAGGGTATGCATGTGCAGGCCAAGATACTACTTGTAAGAATTTCCAGACTTGGGCGCATGGCGCACATGTGTACCCAAAGTATGGAATACACATAGGGACCAGCACTCAAAGAACAATCTTCTTTGTCATTTGGGGCCACTTTGTGTTAATCTGGTTTAATACTAATGTTTCAGTGGAGCTACACCAGCATAAAACTGGAGTAAAGTAGTGATAAATCAGATCCATTACCGTCAACTGGACTTGTAAAAAGTCTGTTTCAGGTTTCTTTCAACAGAGAGGAACGATGGTCCAATGGCTGGCACCCTAACCACTTGGCCAGTCTGGGACTTAGAAGACCCTGGCTCAATCCCTGCTCAGTCATAGGCTTCCTGTGTGATACTGGGCAGGTCACTAAGTCTATCTGTGCCTTAGTTTCCCATCTGTAAAATGGGGATAATAATACTTCCCTAGTTCACAGGGGTGTTGTGAGGATAAATATATTAAAGATTGTGAGGAGCTCGGAGACTATGGCGATGCGGGACACATAAGTACCTAAGACAGATATTTAATTTACACATAGACTATCACTCTAAATTTCTGAGCATAAAGTAATCATTTTTATATTTGCTTTTTTAAAATTCACTGATATTCATGTAGCAGGTTTCTCAAAGTTTCATAATAACCAGAAGGCTCATAGTTAAAATGCAGGTCTAACCTTATATCTACTTCTTAGCTAACACTATAAAAACAGATTTCAAGCAAACCAAGAGGTTTGTGGGAAAACACACTAAAGCTTAAAGACCTTGAGAACTGACCATGCCAAAATTACTAATAGAACCTTTTGATGGAGTATGAACATGTGTGTAGAGATAGGTGGGAACTTACACTTGTTTGAAGACAAATTCTCTTTGTGCTACAGCCTCTCAGTTTACCTTTTGCAAAAGGACAGACCTTTAATCTTTTCACCCCTCAACTAGGTGAACTCTCCAGCTAGTCAAGGTAGCTTATTTCCTCTTTCAGGCAAGATGTAAGCAAACAAACAATATGCATACTTTACATACAAAATTTTCTTGTATTATTCGTTGTTTGGTGGGAGCTATATCTACAATTTAGACAAAATATGATTGAGCTAATGTCCATTCAGAAGAAGAACCTTCTTTCCAATCTGGAGTCAGTCTTTCATGCTGAATTCATAATGTGCATAAAACTATATAAATAGCAAGCATGTTTTCCTAATAAAGTCTGTCCTAAAACAAACACTTCTACAGCAAGCAGATTAGAACTTTAAAAAATTACGAAGTTAAAATAGCTTCACAGAACAGACATCTAAAATATCTTACCCACATTATCACACATGGTGACACCTTATGTCAAAAATGACATGACCTGTTTTTAAGTCACTGATAACTTAGAAGAAAATGATGCTTATGGATCATTTTCCTAACAGATAAGCCAAAGAATGGGATATTAGTTGGTGTCTGCAACAGATGAGGAAATCACACTGAGAACAGAATGACCACCTCCTTGCACATCTCTATGCAATGTATAGGGGAAAAAAAAACTGTGTGATCATGGGGGATTTCAATTAGACTGGCATATGCTGGAGATCTCATGTTGCCAGTACTAAAGCATCCTTGGAATTTTTGAAAATTATAGATGACAATTGCCTAAATCAAAAAGTGTGAGTGAAAATAAAAATGAAATTCTTTATTAGACCTTGTTCTAACAGATAAAAAGGAACTGATCACAGAATCAAAAATTAATAGTAGCTTAGATAGAAGTGATTACGATTTGATCACATTTATAATGTGCAAGGTGAATAAAGTCCAGACCAGTAATATATATAGCTGGTGCTTTAAATAGGGCCAATTTCACAAAGTTGAAAACAATTATGAGCCAAATTAGCTAGGAGGAAGCATGTAATCAGAAAAATGTAAATAATAATTGGGAATCATTTAAGGACATCTTCCTAGATGCCCAAAGAGAGAGATAATCTCACAATCAAGGAAGAAAACCATACTGGTTAAAAAAAATGACCTGCTTCAGAAGGGAAGATACATCTATCTATATCTATATCCATATATTTACACACACACACATATAGGTATATATGTGTAGGTAGGTAGGTAGACAGATAGAAAGAAAGAACAGATAGAAGAAAAGAGAAGTTGATAGTAACAAATATAAATCAGAAGTTAGGAAATGGAGAATACTGAAAAGGGAAACAAAGGGACACACGGAGAAATCTATGGCTAATTGAGTAAAGGACAATAAAAAAGGAGTTTTTAAATATATTAGGAACAAAAATAATCCTGACAATGGTACTGGTCCATTACTAGGTGGAAATTGTAGATTTATCAAAACAAAAAGCTTGGAAAGTATCTGAAGAAAAAAATGGTAGGTGTCAGGTTAAAAGGCTGAAATTTGGTGGTGGCTAGAGTTCAGAGTCCCAAAAGAGAGAGATTTGGAGGAGGGAGAAGAATTTGGGTCACTGCAGTGAACCTGAAGTCAGGAATATGAAAGGGGAAAAACTGTTGGGAAATATAGGGCTACTTGAGTACAGGGAGTATAGGGCTATCTGAGAAAATCTTTTCCCCATTGGAAGAAACCTAAAACTAGAAACAGGTAAATCCAGAGTGAGTTAAACAAGCATGTAGTGGAAAGAGAACAGAGCTGCTGCAGGAAGCAGGCCGCTGATGTAGCTACCAAAAATGTCATTGTCAGGGAATGAAAACTTGGATTGGTGCCACAGGAAAGTCTGCAATGGTGAATACAAGGTGAAAAGTGGAGATGGGTGGGTGGAGAATGATCTAAGAGAAAATTATGAAAAAAAATCTGCCAGGAAAATAAAGTCTGAATCATGAGTAATGTAGAGAATGCATGGCTAGAGCTTTAGAATAATGGATACCTGTCTGATTGTTGACAATGGTTCATCTTGTTATTCTCAACCTTCAGCAAAAGACGTAGCTGTATATCATAATCCTTCTAGTGATTGCATTCACTGAGATGAGAAAGCTCAAAACAGTCATCAGTCACTTAAAGAGGGTGCAACTTTCATATTACTTTGTTTCTCTGAACACTTTCTGCTTCATACTTCGAAGGTGAAAGACGAATCAGTACTGGTCTAACAAAAACACCAATTCGAAGGTTAACGCAGCATAATTGTTGGTTTTACAAGCAAATTACTATTTTTTTATATTTGTAAGAGATGAGATTTTGTCAATCTCGAAGAAATTAAAGTATTAACATCAGAAGATATGAAGAATTATTAGCTTTGAAAAGAATGTTCTGTGGTTGGCGTGACAAAAGTAGAATTGGTCAAATTATATGTATTAAATATATGATCTGATTAATTTAACCCATTTTCAGTGTTCAAAAACTTCTCCTGATTTCTTCTAATATATGAGTTATTTGAAATGATTTGACAGATAGTTTATGTGAACATGTTTCAGCCTACAGGATGTTTGTTGGTCTCGTACACAATTTATTAGTCATTTGCACTATGTGACTGGTCATTTAAACCATATAGTATTGTTTTTGCTCCCTGATTGGATGACGGGGGCCTGCCTCTGGAGCAGCCTGCAAAGGAAATTGTGACTCTCCTCCTGGTTTCCCTGTTGCTCTGAGGAGGAAGTAAACTGTGCCAGGTCTTTTCCCAATGAGATATAAGATCCTCAGTACACCAGCACAGCTATACTTGCTGATGTACGGGGCTGGGGGGAGAGAAGAGGGGAAGGGAAAAAGAGACAGGGACTCAGCCATGCTCCCCTTTGGACTTCTCTTGTCCACCTGTGTGTGTGTGTGTGTGTGTGTGTCCGCGTGTGTGTGCGTGGAGGGGTAGGGCGGGACAGGGTTGTAGAGGCTCTGTGGACTATGCTTCCTTTCCCGTGTTGCTACCTGTGATGAGGAAAGCTGATGCACAGGTGTAATGGGGTGTAACCCTTGTTTCACCAAGGGCCAAACTGGCTCTCAATCTTAGCTTACTAGTCTGGGTTAAAACTTCCTTCAGCACCTCACCCCATAAAAAAGGCACAGCAAAAACTTGGAAGTTGATATAGTCCTCATGGAGGACAAGGACTTTTGTCAAATAATAACTGATTTTCTTCAAACCAAAATTAGGAGAATTGAAATTATGTATTAACCAGAGTTGCAGTTAGTTACTTTAAAGAAAAGGATATGCCCTGCGTCTACTTATTAATCTCCACTCTCCCAACCTCTGGTGATCAGCCATTCAGCCTCTATGAAGTTTAAACTATTTAAGTTGATCTAAAGCCTTAAAGAAGAATCTTAAAAAGATCACATGCCTAGTCTCATTTAAAGGTAAGGAAAGGTGGTAGGTCAGTTTAAATTGCAAAAACAAAAATAAACTATCCTCTTCCTCCACCCTGAGTCACAGCTTCGAAAAACCCTAAGGGTGCTGGAGCAGCTAGCGGGTGCTTATGCTATTTTAAGGATTTCTTATAGTGGACACTTATAAGACAAAGATGTGGAAATGTAACACTAACA
The DNA here is from genome assembly GCF_965140285.1 of Lepidochelys kempii. Classification (NCBI taxonomy): domain Eukaryota; kingdom Metazoa; phylum Chordata; order Testudines; family Cheloniidae; genus Lepidochelys; species Lepidochelys kempii. Next base: position 304,408,401 of record NC_136380.1, on the reverse strand, counting down.
AACACTAGCTAACCATCTGGTACCTGAAAATGTTCAATTTAGAAATGCTTTTGATAGAAAGAGTTATACGGAGGACTTTTGCATTTTTTACTATCTTTATTAGGGCTGTTGATTAATCACAGTTAACTCAAGTGATTAACTTAAAAAAATTAATTCTGATTAAAAAAATTAATCGCGATTAATCACACCGTTAAATAGAATACCAATTGAAATTTATTAAATTTTTTTGATGTTTTTTCTTCATTTTCAAATATATCAATTTCCATTACAACACAGAAGACAAAGTGTACAGTGCTAACTTTTATTATTTTTATTACAAATATTTGCCCTGTAAAAATGATAAAGAAATAGTTTTTTCAGTATTGTAGTGTAATCTCTTTATCGTGAAAGTCACTTACAAATGTAGACTTTTTTTGCTACATAACTGCACTCAAAAACAAAACAATGTAAAACTTCAGAGCCTACAAGTCAGTCCTACTTCTTGTTCAGCCAATTGCTAAGACAAACAAGTTCATTTACATTTACGGGAGATAATGCTGCCTACTTCTTATTTACAGTGTCACCTGAAAGTGAGAACAGGCATTCGCATGGCACCTTTGTAGCTGGTGTTGCAAGGTATTTATGGGCAGGATATGCTAAACATGCGTACGTTCCTTCATGCTTCGCCAGCATTTCAGAGGTCATGCTTTGGCCACCATTTCAGAGAACATGCTTCCAGGCTGATGATGCTTCTTAAAAAAATAACGTGTTAATTTAATTTGTGACTGAACTACTTGGGGGGAGAATTGTACGTCTCCTGTTCTATTTTACCCACATTCTGCCATATATTTCATTTTATAGCAGTCTTGGATGATGACCCAGCACATGTTCATTTTAAGATTTGACAAAATCTTAGCAGATTTGACAAAACACAAAGAAGGTATCAATGTGAGATTTCTAAAAATAGCTGCAGCACTCGACCCAAGGTTTAAGAATCTGAAGTGCCTTCCAAAATCTGAGCGGGACGAGGTATGGAGCATGTCTTAAAGTCTTAAAAGAGCAACACTCAAATGCGGAAACTACAGAACCTGAACCACCAAAAAAAGAAAATCAACCTTCTGTTGGTGGCATCTGACTAAGATGATGAAAACGAATGTGTATCGGTCCGTTCTGCTTTGGATCGTTATCAAGCAGAACTCATCATCAGCATGGACACATGTCCTCTGGAATGGTGGTTGAAGCATGAAGGGACATATGAATCTTTAGCGCACCTGACACGTAAATATCTTGAGATGCCAACTACAATAGTGCCATGCGAACGCCTGTTCTTAGTTTCAGGTGACACTGTAAACAAGAAGCGGGCCCAGCATTATTTCCTGCAAATTGTAACCAAACTTATTTGTCTGAGTGACTGGCTGAAGTAGGTCTGAAAGGACTTTTAGGTTCTAAAGTTTTACATTGTTTTATTTTTGAAAGGAGTTATTTTTTGCACATAATTCTACAAGTTCAACTTTCATGATAAAGAGATTGCACTACAGAACGTGTATTAGGTGAAATGAAAAATACTATTTCTTTTGTTTTTTACAGTGCAAATATTTGTAATATAAATAAATATAAAGTGAGGACTATACACTTTGTATTCTGTGTTGTAATTAAAGTCAATATATTTGAAAATGTAGAAAACATGTAGAAAACATCAAAAAAATCTAAATAAATGTTATTCTATTATTCTTTAGCAGCGCAATTAATCACAGAATTAATCGCAATCAATTTTTTAAATTGTGTTATTAATTACAATTAATTTTTAATCGCTTGACAGCCCTAATTTGCGGACATAAAAATAGAAAATTTAAAAAAAATCTTCTTGAATCCAGTATTAATGCTTAGTTCAGCTATCAAAAGTCAGAAAATGGGAAAGTTAATTCTGAATATATATGAACTTTGCCCACTTACTTGTATATTTCCGGATATAGTCTTCATGAAATCATAATAGATATTGTGTATACATAAAATTATCGAAAAATTATATCAGATTATGTAATTTGAGACATAATACATCATTGTGAAAGACTGCAGAGATATACATAAAGAAAGGAGCAGAGCTCAACTACATTTTCCACATGTCCTGACTTTTGAGTACTCCATAATACAACCTTAATGTTGCATTAACATCTTTTTTTCTTTCATTTATTACAATAAAACAACAACTGACAATAGTCAATTTAAAACAGAATATTTCAACCCACAAAAGAAAGACTTCCATCTGCAGCAATTTCTTATCAGAAGCCTGCATAAGAAATGCAATATCCCCAAAGGCCAACTAAGCTGGATTTTATTGCATCAGTTGGAGAAACAAACTGCACACCAGCACCTTAAGAGGTGGAGGGGGTCATGGTCTGGATCCGCAAAGTGGGAAAAGGGCTGTTGCCCCTTTAGGGAAGGTTTTGCCCACCTCATAAATGCAGTGTCATAGTGGTTTGTGAGTGGGGTAGCTGGGAGAGAGGGGAGTAGGAGCTCTTTTGAGCCTGTTGGCTCCCATGCAACAGAAGGGAGTGTATATAACCCTATGGTACAGCCACCATTACACGCCAGACTAGCAGCTCCCTGCCTGAGGCTGGCATAGTTGTTGTTTTTTTGGACTGCTGTGGACATTTTGCTAGTTGCCTTTTTTAGGACTGGGAAGGGATTTTTTCTTTACTGCCAAATTGGGCAAGGAGGGTTGGGGGTTTTTTTTGGTTTCACCACAACCCGTCAGGGACCCAGTGGGTAGGACAGCAGGTAAGGTTCAAATTGTTGCAACTTGGCAGGTGTCTAGTGGAATTAGGGGAACTCAGCTCATCTGAGAACTATCTGGGAATAATTCACACAATGCACATGATCTTTGCTTCCTGTTAGAGGGCTCTTATCTGCCTTTCATCTCTCTATACCTTGTGTCAGCCCCCTACACTACACACCCTTTGCATGAGGGCTAAGGAGCTGGGAAATAGGGCTGGGGTTCTAATGTACAGGGAGTAGACAACTCCCTTTCCTCAGCTCCTTATCCCTCATATGAGGGGAGTATAGTGGGATCCCAACAATGAGCTTGCACCAGATGTGGAGAGAGATGAAGGGCTAATGGTAGCCCTCTAATATGAAGGACAGATGACCTGCATTGTATGAGTTATTGCCAGATAGTTCCCAGATGACTTGAGTTAATAAGACTGGGCCTAGTGAAACCTCATACATTGTGTCTTGTCCTCCTTCCTGCATGTCCGGAACAATCTACTTGTGAATTGCAGGATCCCCCGATGAAAACATCCTGTTGACAGCATAACAAAATTCTAATATGATGACTGCTAACAAGAATGCCTTTCATCATCACAGCTACTGGGAAAATCGATGCAGTGACAGGCATTTTCTAAGGTATTGCTGACTGAAACCAAATAAAACTTGCTAAATTAACACCAACACCTTTAATTATAGTCAAAAACAAATTGTAATCCAGTGCATTCTTTGGAACACAAGAATTGCTTGAAGTGTAATACATTTAAGTGTTATTATGGTAAACAGGAGGGGATCTGCTTTAGGTAATATAAACTAAATAAAGGTTAGCAAATATTGCCATGTGCCAACCAGGAGGCAAAACAACACTCGTGGGGTCTATATCTGAGAAGGATTGCAGCCTCCTAAACAAGTGCATATGAACTTTGGCATTTCCCATTGCACAGAAAATAACCTCCTGAAAGTTCTAGCTCTGTGGTGTCCAAAAAAGGAAAAACATATTTTTCTGTTCTAAAGAAAATTTTGTCTGAGTTGCAAGGGAGGTTTCTAATAGTCTATGAAAGAAAATGGATGGAATAGCATGGATGATAGCACATCTAAAAATGTAAATGTTTAACCAACTGAAAATTGGCTAGAGCTCGAACTATCTAATTGCACTGCCAATAGTCCAGCAATTAAAGAGCTCAAGATGTTCATCTGCAGACATGCTTAAACATCTAATTTATTCAATTTTCAACACACTTACGTGGCTTTTGTAATACATTGAAAATGTGGTCATGCCTGGGGCCACATCCAGGAAGTTAAGGCATCCAAACTGACATCTCAAATAATCAGGATTCCCAATCTTCATGCCAATGTGACTGCTAAAATATATTTCAAAAATATTGTAGCAAAACTATGTTTAGAAAATGTTCAAGTTGACAAAAATTAGAAAAGAATGTAAGTCAGGATGTCATAAAGCAGACAGAACTGATGCTTCTGTCTCTCCTTGAATCAAGAACCCAATACAGTAGTTTCTAAAAAAAGTTTTCCTTGACAACCTTTTGAACCAGAAAATGAATTTTCCACATGTGAAACTCTCTTTAATTTCTCCAGAAAATCTGAAACAAACGTGAAAAATACTTAATTCTTTCATAAAATGATGAAAACACAGTATTTTGTCAATTACAAATTTTCCTCCCCAAAAGCTCTACTCATGGACTCATATAATTCTATTACCAAATTACTGTACTTTACTGTATATTACAGTGCTAACTTAGTCCCAGTTTTGTAATTATTCAAATTCAGAATTGAGTTCATATTGCATTTTCTGATCATGCAGTCCTTAGGTATAACTTCTACTGAAGTCAACACAGGATCAGGCTCTTTATGTGGGTTTATAGATTATCAACATATGTAGCTCAAAATATTTTTGTAGATTTGTACAAAATCTATCCCAAAGCAAAGACTACTTGAGTGTCAATTAGAAAGCATTTAAACTGAAATTCATAAACTTTTCTTTCATAAACTATTCAAGTGTCAAAGGAAAGCTACAGTGGACTGAATGTTAAAATACAATGCAATTCTAAATACTATCTCAGAATAAATGTTTCATTTATTTGTAATGTCCAAAAAGTGCCTTTGCTTAAATCACACCAGAAAAAACTTTGCTCTAAAATTCACTTGTATTCCTGTATTTAGATAGATTTGATTAAAAAATAACATTAAAAATTGCTCACCCATTGCTATTCATAAAAAAGAGATATTTATTTAAAATCAGAGTACTTAGTATCTTAACTTCTGTAATGTTTCTACTGATACCCATTATAATGCTAATGAAATATTCTCTATAATATTAACAATAACCTAAAAGGCATTCTGCATAACCAATGTCTTCTTGATTTACAATGCACAATGGTTTTCATTAATTTTTGTACATTAATGGAACTTTCTTTCTGTTATCCAAAATATACTTCTTGGAAGGCATAAAAGATTATTATCTATGGATGGGTGCTGGTTAATGATGACAGTACTAATGCTTTGCCAAGTGCAATTTGCAACTTGATTTCTTAAGCAAAAATAATATCCAAAGATAAAGACACTCCAAGCCATTTTTACATTAAATCACAGTTTTATTTCCAAAAAGTACAAATGGAACTATGTTTTATTGTTATGACTCTGAAAGAAATATATTTTTAAATCCTCTTCTCCTTGCAATGATTGCTACCCTACCACAGTGTAATTGTTGTAAATGTGTATCAGGAAGAGTATGGGAAATTTCAGAGTAGCTATCCAAACTATAGTCTTTACATCCAGGACATTACTGCTGATCGATTTACTATTTGATTAGAATTAAAAAAAAAAAGTGTCAGAACAATAGTTTGAAACCTGTGCTTTTGAAATCCCATTGAACTGAGGAGGAAGATCAAGGGACCAGTGCCACATTCCTCATGCTTTTGGTCCCTTGTTCCTATTCATAAGTTGAATGGCATTTCAAAAGCATAGATTTTAAAATAAAGGTCTATATATTTTGTTCAATTCTAATCAAATTCTACTCTATTACTAAGCGATGTTTTGGAGAGTTGGTCTTAAATTTCCTTAAGTTTTCTTGAAATATATTTAAAACAATTAAAACTTTTTTTTAAAAAAAATTCTATTTATGAGGCAGCCGATTCAAAAGGGGGGAAAACATCTGTCCTGCTTGTTTTATGATGACCTAGACATCCTGACCTACATTCCCATCTCTGATTTTTTTACTTCAATGGGTGCTTTGGGTGCATAGGGAATGAAAGAGCAGGAGGCAGATTTCCACTTCCAAATGCCATTGATATTAACTTTTACACTGGTCCTTAGGGACCATCACTACTTTTCAGTTTTATCCCGAAAGGTGCGGAAGCCCCTTTGAAGAATATTGGGTGAGGGGGAAAATTTAAGGATTATGATTAATGTTATACAATAAAACATTTTAAAGTATTGTCAGTGATTGACCAGTTACATCAGACCAGGTTCTTGGGGAACTTTTAAAAAAATAATTAAGCTATAGTTTAATGAAAAGATGAGATACCTGAGTAGAATTTTTAACTGATTGTTTTTTGCCTAATTTCATTTATTTATCTTATTTAAAATAGAAATGTTAATAATGAATGCTAGTAATTCTACAAAATAAATAAAGAGAATGAAGTTTGTCTGCATGCTGTGTGTTGCTGTGGCAAACAAGAAACAAACTCCTTCTCGCTTATGTCAGTGTAACAAGAGAAACTCCCACCGAAGTTAATGGAGCTAGACTGGTGAATGTAAGAAGAGAGATCCTCAAGATAACCAAGACCTGAGGATTCTACCTCCTACTTTTTCTTAAGCCCTGATCCAATGCACACTGAAGTTAATGGAGACTTTCAAATAATTTTAACAAGAGTTCAATCATGCCCTCAAACACCAGCCATTTTCCTGAATTAAGCTGAATCAAGACAAGCTGAAGATGCTGGCTCACTGTAACTGTATGCAGTGGGTCCTTGGCTAGCTGACTGGCTGGCAGAAAAGGGGTTGTTGCCCCTTTAAAGGATCCCCCTGCAACTGGTAGCAAAGCGGGAGGAAGGGGAAAGTTTACCTGTACAGATTGGGAAGGAATAAGAAATAGCTGGAGCAGGTTGGGGGGCACTGCCATACCAGCAGACTGGAACGGGGGGTATGTATATCCTTGTGCAGTTCCAGGGAAGCCCTCCTTCATCTGTACTGGTGTTGGCAGCATCCACCCATCTACCCACAGAATCTAAAAGAGGGCGTGGTTCCTTCATGATCCACCACAGGCATTGTGTTAGTTGCTGTTTTTCCTTGAGGGCTGGCAAGGATTTTTCCTGCACTGCCAGATTGGCTCAGGTGGGGTGTTTTTTGTTTTTCACCTTTCCCACAGTAGGTTTGAGACCTAGTGGGGTGGGGTAAGAGGAGTTAATTGAAACGGTTGCAACTTAGTATGCAAAACTCCTGACAGATATCCAGAGCAGATACTCAGTATGGAAGGGTTACAGTTATTCAGACAAAATGGACTGGAAAAGGATTTAAAGGAAAACATCCCTTAAGGGAGCTAAAAAAAGAGGGGTTCAAGGCTCCTACATTGAGGATGGGGGGAACCAAACACTTTTCTAGACCCCTTAACATTTTTAAGAGGGGAGGGTGGCTGGGTTCTTGCTACAAGATGGACGGGACCATGCTGGGGATTATGTGAAACTGATTAAAGAAACAATGATGAGCTGCGCTGTACAATATATTGCTGGGTACTCCCAGATATTTAAAGTCTATAAAGTTGTGGCCGAACTAAACCTTGTCCATTGCATCCTGTCTTTCTTCTGGTTTCGCTGGACAATCACAATCTGTTAATAGCTTTTCCTCAAGTAGAAAGAGAGGTTAAATCCATCAGATAAATTATTAATTGCAAATTATTTAGTCAGTCTTACAAATAAAGAAACATTGAATACTTCTTTAAAATTATTATATGAATAGTATGGAAAGTAATAAATAGTTAAGCTACAAAAGTCTCTCTAGTTAAAATGAAAAATGTATAACAAGTTATGTAATTCCGAATGGAAGTTTTGACGCAGTTCCACAGTAACTCTAGTGTTGTAAAATTGTGTTTATGTACTGATACGTTAAGTGCACTAATAGAATTTACTATGTGCATTCCTCTGGCATAGAAAAAGATGGAAGGCCACCCACAACACTTCTTTATTTAAAGATATAGAGAGTGCTTTGACGTTTCATTCCATATTATTTATGAAAATATGCTTATGATATGAGTATGACATAACTGAGGTGTACTTCATGCAAGATGGGTCTTATAAGATATCATTGGAAAGGTTATAATTTACTGAATGTGGTTATCCAATTTGTATGCCTGTATCATTTCTGTATCTGAAGTTAGGAATATTGAGTATGTATCTGTATTTCAACTATGCTACTTTGGGTGATGCCCACTGCTAACACTTCAGGTAAAACAATGGAAAAGCCAGACAGGGCTGATGACCCATCAGCAAGGACAATGGACTGTGAAAAGGCTTGGTCTTTCTGCCGGACTCTCCAAACTGCCACTGACTCATGGATGCTGTGATACTATAGAGTCAGATGGTCTTGTCACCTGATACTAAACATTACCCGGGACTTCTTGTAATTTTCTACTGGAAGGGAAGGGGAGTCAAGTTTGGGAAACAAAGGATTCCTGCCTTATGTAAATCCTATTTAAGGGTGGGGAGGAAGGCAAATGGGACTCCTCCTCTCCATGGCCTGTCTGCCCAAGAAGAAAGACTGCTAAAGTCACCTGAAGGGAAGGCGGTGTGGGGAGTCCAGACTGAGACAGGGGTCCAGTCTGAAAAGAAATATAACTGGAACTTTGAACCACAGAAACTTTGCAACCTGCCGAAAATAATATTTACGGTAAGAAATTACATTAAATAACAGATTTAAAAGTAGCCACCCTTCAACAAAAGAAACTTCAAAAACTTCAAAGAGAAACTTCAGAGCTACAATTCATTTTCAAACTTAACACCATTAATTTGGCCTTGAACAGGGTCTGGGAGTGGCTGGCTCACTACAAAAGCCATTTTCCTTCTCTTGGTATTGACACCTCCTCATCAATTATTGGGAGTGGACCACATCCACCCTGACTGAATTGGCCTTCTCAACACTGGTTCTCCACTTGTAAGGTAACTCCCTTCTCTTCATGTGCCAATATATATTTATGCCTGTATCTGTAATTTTCACTCCATGCATCTGAATATGTGGTGGTTTTTACCCACGAAAGCTTATACCCAGATAAATCTGTGAGTCTTTAAGGTGCCACCAGACTCCTCATTGTCATTTTGTAACCTGTTTCTTAAGTATATTGAGCTTAGCTTGTACACTTGCGTATTTTGCTTTATTTGGTCAGTAATCTGCTTTGTTCTGTCGCTTATCCTTTATATTCATTTAAAATTAACCTTTTGTAACGATAAACTTATTTTTTCTTTATAATATAACCCAGTTTATGTAATTTCTAACGGGGGGGGAGAAGTTGTGACAGAGATTTGTGGGGCAGATTACTGTATCTTATTTATTTGGGTGGAAGAGCTGGGGTGGCCAGATATCAGCTAAGAGTACTGATATTGCATCTTATTTATTTGGGTGGAAGGGCTGGTACTGCCAGATATCAGCTAAAGAGTGGTTTATAAAGAGATTTGCTTTGAACCTCAGGATTTTCAGACCATTCATTTTGGAACTGGAATAGTTATATCTATAAGGATGGTTGGGTTAGGTTCAGTGGAGATTCAGCCTGTTGAAGCTGCTAAAAGCCTGGATGCCTTTTATAATATGGAAGAATCTATCACTAAAAATAAAGATTTGATGTAGATTGTTGGAAAAACTTTTCTTTAAATAGTACATTTAATTTAGGATTAATGCTGTATGTTCACAGAACACCTTAAACATTGAGGGACAGCGGCGGGAGGTTACAGGTTTCAGCCACAGCTTTGGGAACCAAATTCTGATATGCTTAGCAAGGGGGAGTCAGGGGTCACAGCTGTGCTTTGACAAAGGAAAATGAGCCCATATATGTTGCCATTGACATGCTGGCTATGCTTTGGGATCAACTAGATGCAGTGTGGTCTAAGGAATGAGTACAGAACTTGAAATGAAAAACTTCTGAATTCTAATCTCAGATCTTCTCTTGAACTGCTTTGCTGATTTTGGGCCTAAATCATCAGAGAACTTCAGACAAGTCTTTTAATTATGTAAATTATCAGGGGCAATCTGATAACTTCTTTACAAAGAAGAGAAACAGCTTTGTTGGTTGGGAGCTGAGAGAGTTCTAAATGACCTCCAGTCCTGCCTATTGTATAGGTGGAAGATTTGGCGGTGAGCATTGTCATCAATCACTTGTGTGTTTCTGTGGAGATTGTCCTTGTGATTTTGTGTTATTTTGGTGTCTGAAAGAATAATTTCTTCTCTTATACAGGGACTGTGGGGTAAGGGAGAGGGTGCAAAGTAAAAGTTATTGGAAAATGGCTATGGGATATGCCTCACTTTTGGCACAGGAAAAAAACCCACTATTCTTGAGTGAGGGTCCAATTTTCCTCTGAGGAATTTTGACAGAATGATGTCAGGCTTTTGATAGAGGCATGGGAAAGTCTTTGCTGAGACTTGGTATGCTAGTTGTCATTGACAGCTTGGGGGCTATTTTACTTGTTGTGTTTTATAGTATATCTTTGAGTGTAATATGTGTACTACATATAGCACCATATTATTACTGTTTTGCTTTTACTAAAAAAAAAAGAGTTATAAAGGCCTTATTGCCTTTATAGAAATCCATTCAGGCCAAAATGTTCACATGTGCCCTAAAGTTATACACCTAAATAAGGAATTTTTAGAAGGGCTGACCACACATAAATTCTACTGAAGTTAATGGGCCAAATTTTCAACTCTAACTAAACTGCTTCACACCACCCGAGGAGGAAAAGTGTCCATAAACCTACTGTACAAGAAGCCACAGATTTCCCCAACAAATAAGAATCCTCAGTGGCACACAGTCAACTTATGCCAGCTCTACACCACCAACTCTCCCTGTACTGTGTTGGAGCTGAGAAGGGGCTGGATGGAATGGATGGCAACTGATCTGATCCCCAGCCAGAATAGCACTTATGGGCATAGGCGCCAACTCCGTGGGTGCTCCGGGGCTGGAGCACTCATGGGGGAAAATTAATGGGTGCTCTGCACCCACTGGCAGCCAAGCTTCCCTCCTCTCCCCCCCCCCAGCATGCTGCATCCCCACTCCTCCACCTATCTCCCAGCACTTCCCGCCTGGCCACCACCAAACAGCTGTTTGGCAGCATTAGCATGCTCTGGGAGGGGGGAGGAGCAGGAACATGGCACGCTCAGAGGAGGAGGTGGGGAAGAGGCGGGGTTGGGGCAGGGATTTGAGGAAGGAGTTGGAATGTGGGTGGGGCCTCATGGAAGGGGTGGAGCGGTGGCGGGACCAGGGGCAGAGGGGGGAGTCGAGCACCCAGGGGAAAGAAGGGAAGTTGGCACCTATGCTTATGGGACTGCTGTAGACAGAATAATTTAGATCATCCTAAAGGCTGCTTTCAGTCAAGCCAGGGACCATTTTGACACCCAGTCAGCCCAGGACCAGGAAAGCAGAAAGGTAGCCTAGAGACACCTTTTACCCTCTCCCCTCTCCCTTCCAGCTGAGCATCTGGACCCACTGTGACAGGCACTACAGAAGACCCTGAAACAGATCATGTGAATTTGATTTATTCTCTTTAATTCCTAGATATGATATACAAACATAGTGTCCTTATAATTCATTATTCATTCATACTTTGGCTAAGTATTTACAATAGCCAGAATCTTAAAATACATTGGCAACCACTCTCAAGTAGGAGTAGAGAGTAAGTTTTCTAAAACAGAGCAAAATGCTTCACTCCATCTTTGTTATTTATACTGAAAAAAGAAGCTGGATTAAAAAGCCACTTTCTCTGTCAAATATTTCTTCTCACTGAAGTATTATTATTTCTTTGTGTTTTCTTGCATTTCCTCTTCTTATGTACGTATTTTTTAAAAATGGTCTTAGTTTGATCTAAATATCCTAACCTTTCTCTTGGCAAATAATGTATTTAAGTGAAAATAGTTTTATCATTCATTTTGTGATCCGTATAAAAATATTCTTTAAAACTCCTGACAGAAATTAGAGATATAAGAGAGACAATGTAAAAATTAACACCTGAAACAAAACAAACCTCAAAAATGAAACAAAACTTTATGATTCAGTATGTTGCCAACCAATGGACATTTGAAGGCAGCATGAGTGAGTTACATAGAAACCAGAAAAAAAAAAGTATCTTTTGGCTGTTCGGCTCTAGGTATTCTGATAACTGAGACTGTTTGACCTTCCATTGAGACATGACGTAGAAAGTATTTCACATGCTCAACATCAGGGAAAACTTTACAGTTCATCTGCTGTTGTCAGATTAGGATGCTGAAATGAACAGTACCATCAGTATGTGAGCCTGATTCAACACACTTCCTGTCCAATTTTTGCAATGTGTAAATCAATTTTCAATCTACTTTGGCAGATGAAACTTTTTTTTTGTAAACAGTATCTGGCCCCTAACTATTATAAATAATATCTTATCTAGAATATATTATAGTGGAAGAACTCATAATACAGATGTTACTAAAAACAGTCACAGTTGTAGGTGGGGCAGGGACAGAAAACTGTTCAGACATCCCCCATGCCCAAATACCTGTTAGAAACCTGTATGCTATGTTCCATTTTACATTAATTATTTTAGAGCCCAATCTGCAAGGTGCTGAGCCTCTCGCTTCCACTGAAGTCAGAGGGAATTGAGGGCTCTCAACATTTTGCAAAGGAAAATGTGTCTTACTGTGTCTATTCCAGCTTTCACTTGCCTTCCTTAGATGAGATGATTTCAGCCTCCTCTGCCACTCACATTAGATATTTTGCAGTCTATTTCTTGCCTATGCTGACAAGAAGTGCTGCTTCTAGAAGCAAGGCTTTCTCCTTGTTTCTTTACCATATTTACATATCACAGACGCTAGAGTTATGAAAATAACATCACATTTATATAGGTTACCATTCATTATTATTATTGTACTGTATATGTGTCTGTAATGAAAGTACACATGCCCTTATTCATATTTGAAAAACCATTTTATAATACAAAGTTTGGAGTGGGCCTAACCTTGCATTCCCCTCCTCAGATAAAACTCTGACTGAAATCAATACAAGATTTACCTGAATAAGAAGTATGTAAGCAGGTACTGTGATTGCAATAAAGTGTTAAAGTGATGCTATTAGCCAGAGAAGTAAAGCTTAAGTATTTTGTCACCATACTTACAAGTTGAAGTTTCTTTGTATTACATTGCTTTTTTTTTTTTTTTTAAATGTAAGAGTATTTGGAACATGGAGGAAATTACAAGAACAGTACTAAGTTTCTCTGAGGTCAAACAGGTAACAATAACACTCTTCAGATGTCATACCGTATAAGAATTTTCATGTACATGTTGTAAAACATAGTATTATTCAACTGTTGTGATATTGTAATTTTTAGGCCTAACAATCTAGACAGTGCCTCTTTAAAAAAAAAAAATCACACAAAGAAATGTATGTGATCCTATGCATCACACTAGTGACTTATGGTCTGAGCTTTTCAATGTACATTATAGGCTCAGTCAAGCTTGTTAAAATGTACACCAGCCCCCAGTATGCCCAGAGGGCTGCAGTATAAATTTCGGACTACATACTCCTGTCAGTCCAGTGGCTCTCTGATATCAGTAGGAGGTTTGTAAGAAGGCTGGGAGTAGTCTTTTTATAGTAACTAAACTTGTAAATATTGTTTGTTCAGAACCTCATTGCCATGTTCACAAATTGGAAAATATTATCAGGTGTGTGGCCCCCACTGTTCCTGCCCTCTGTTTCCCCTCCTTCCCAGTCACCTTTCCATGTTTCTCCCCATTTCATGCCTTTGTGAATATACGTTGTCTGTTATTCTGCACAGGATCTGGTTCACGAGGTGAATGTAGCCAAATCACTTGGTAATAGCCACCATTCTATAAAATTTAGCATCCTTTTGGGGGGGAAATGCCAAAGAAAGCCACCACAGTAGCATTTAACTTGAAAAAGAGGTACTATGCAAAAATGAGGAAGCTAATTAAATGGAAATTAAAAGAAACTGTCACAAGACTGAAATGCCTGAAAACTGAATGGAGACTATTTAAAAACACCATAATAGAGACTCAAACTAAACGTATACACCAAATTTAAATAAATAAATAAATATATAGTAAGAGGATCAAAAATGCCGCCAGGCCTGAAGGGCAGAGTAAAGCAAGGTGATTACCGGCAAAAAGGCATCCAACCACTTATTATCTAGTGATTTAGGGACCTAACTTTGGTCACATTTTTTTTAAAATGATCTTGGTCTTGAAATGTATTATGGATAAAGTTCTCTCTTCCTTTCCTTCCCCTCTTCTAGCCCATCACCTATCCCCTTCTGCATGCTCTTTCTTCCTTCCCTTCCCATATTGGCCAGCCAATCTCCTCCCCTCTGCACCACTCTTCCTGTCTCACCTGAAGCTCTGTGACACAGAGACTAATGGGTGGTTCACTAATCTGTCAGCAATGCATTAGTCCTGACTCACTACACCTCACACTATTGTCATGATATATACCCAAAAGGTGGCATGTAAGATATCACTAGAAAACTAATAACTCTCTGATCATTAATTTTATTGCATGATGTATACATAGGGTGTATACAAAGAGTTATGGATATGTGCTAGAATTATGTTCTTAAGATGTGTTTGGCAAGCAATGCGTAAGCCCAGTCTGCCTTAGACAATGGAATGTGTAATGTCTTGGCTGGTCATCAGGCAAAGACAATGAAGGTGCATTTACATAAAAGCCATCAAGCTAACAAGGAGACAAGGCATTGACTCAGCTATCACCAGCAGGGGACAGGGGCAGAATTAACTCCTCACTAGACTACATGACATCTCTTGCCTAGAAGGCATAAATTAACTTTATCTGAGAATCCTTTTCAATAATTTACTGGACTATAAAGACAGAGGGTCTGAACCTCAAATGATAAGTAATTGAATCAACTGATTGTATACAATATTACTGTACTATAAAAGGTATCAAATAAGGTCTTTCATGAAAGCTAATGACACACTGGTGAGTAATATCACTGTGAAGGGTATGTATTAACACTATAAAGGAGTTATGGATATTTACTAATATTAGGCTTTACAGTATTGTAAAGTTGGCTGTTGTGACCAAAGGGAAAAACAGATTTTCTCTCACCCAGGAGAGAAGGTAACATGGTGGAATCAAAACACAGAAATCAGCAGGTGGGTGGGAAGTCCACAGGAAGGGAAGAACGGCATGAGGTCATCTTGCCTCTTGATACAGGGACAATGAACTCAGAGATCTAAGAGGAAACAGAGATCCATTGTGGCATCTTTCACCTAGGAAGACAAGGGGAACCAGCACCTTGCATTTCTGTGGAAGGTCATGACAGAGAGAAAGTCAGCCCTGGCTGGAATGAAGAAAGATTGGTAAGAAATCTACCATAAACAAAGACTGTAGTTTATTAAATTACGTCTTAGCCATTAGAAAGTGTATTTTACTTTTATTTGCTTGTAACCATTTTTATCTTTATCCCTTGCACTTGAACTTATTTAAAACCTCTCTTTTTGTTAATAAACTTGTTTTACTTTTAATCTAAACCAACCTAGCACTATGTCTGAACTGAAATGACAGTTAATTCCAGTTAAAGTAATAATCTGTGATTTTGTCTCTTTAAAGCAACACACCTTATTAGTTCTCTGAGTGTTCCAGGAAAGGGCTGGACACTTCAGGGTAGATGGTTCTGGGGAAATTTGGGACTGGAAGTGTGTTGGGATCACCCTGAAAATAGTAACCAAAGCTCGTGGAGAGCAGGGTGGCACTGTTGTAAGCAAGCTGGTGGGGTCAGAGTGCTGAACGAGGGCTTCACAGCACAGTCACTTAAGGAACTGCATACATGTCTGCTAACTGTTGGGGTCCAGGCTCTGAGTCACAGCAGCAGAATATTTAAGGCACCCAAGGTTACAGAGCAGGCTGTGACAACCTCTCACTGGTCTGGATTGAACCTCAAAACATTACAAGCTTCCAGTTCAAAGACTAGTTAGCACAGCTCCATGCCATCCACTCCTCTATTCTGAGACCATTGTACCTGTTGCTATGTCCCACCCTAGTCTCCTGATTTTTCCTCTTCTCATTCCTCGACATCTCCTCCCTCGCTCCCTAAATATGCAGTCAGTAGCAGGACAAATTTATATTTACAGACGTTTTAAACTAATTTTAAACCCTATTCTGCCTACATGTGATAACCACTCTGCATAAACACAAAGCTGTTTTATTATATATCTTTGTAATTTCCCCATTAATCCACCTCCTACCTACCCAAAAACTCCCCAAGCCAAACCAAACACTCAATTATACCTCAGCTAGCTGGGCCAACAAAATAAAACAATTTCAGAGGTTATAGACCAAGCCATTTTGGAGATATCTGTCAAAAAAGACAGTATTTCAAAAGTGAACATCAGGTAAATAATAAAAATATCCTACCATAGAATATCAGGGTTGGAAGGGACCTCAGGAGGTCATCTAGTCCAACCCCCTGCTCAAAGCAGGACCAATCCCCAACTAAATCAGTACACTACAATGCTTTTTCTGATTATTACCAAACTTCTTGAAAATTTCTACCCTGGGAGGAAGCGTGGCATGACAAATTTCAGGAAGATTTGTTAATTTGGGATTGGGGACGAGAGGAAGGGAGTGGGACTGAACACTGGCCTCATAATCAGAAGCTACATTCAGTCTCAATCATGAACCGGTTACTGCTGCCTTAAAATACCCAATTGCCTTACTTTAATCATGGAAAATATGTTTGTTTGGTTGATTGGTTTAGAAAATACATTAATTTCTGAGACTTTACAGTTGCAGCGCTCATTACCATCAAGGAAGCACAATGGATATATGAAGGAGACATATTTAGTAAAGTGTTCAGCTACCAGGAGAGCTGAAGTCTTAAATCCAAGAGAAAAAAACCCATTTGAGAAAGTCATAATTAAAAATTCCAGTGCCATAATACATGACTCTTGTCTAAACCATGTATCCTGTGTGTGCTTAACAGTATCCCACGGAGTTCAGAACAAGTGATTGTTTGGGGAAGAGGGGAACATACCTCCACATACACAAAACCAAAGGATTCTCATAGCTTCCTCTTCCATGTAAAGATGTTTCCAAACAGATCATTTAACTGATGTGCATTTCAGCAAATATCTTCCTTTGGAACCACTTCAAACAAAGCAAATTCCACAAGAGACAAGCCTTCTGCCTAATACATTGCAGTGATATGACCTCTTGACCGCAACTTTTCTGTATGTGCATCACAAAAGGCTCTTGACAACTGTCATTTCCAGAGATTAATAAAAACATTTTTTTAAAAAAACCCTATAATACTGTTTGAGCTGAAATAGGGGAAGCCAGATACAACCTGGTTCAGTATTTCAATACATTTTAACCCCTGCTCCCTCAAGCTAGATATCTTAATTTTTGACTTATTCATTTTCAACACCAGGAAATTCTTAGAGCTGATAACAGCTATGCTAAATTCACTTCTTTCTTAAACTGCCTCCAAGCAGAACCTTAGATTTTATTTGCAGATTAAATCTTCTGTACCAAAAATCTGACAGAATCAGAAAGCTTGCTAAAACCACCTACACTTTTAAAAGGCTTCAATATACTGTGAGAGCATTGGTACCAGCCATCAGTAACCAAAGATTTTTTTTCCCCAGGATTCACACAAACCTAATATACTGTTTGTTTGTAAAATTCCCATGAAAAAATCATTAATAAACAATTAATCATCTTATCACTGTGTAATTACTCCAAGATTTACGGCAGTTTTTATCCCCTCCCCCATCTCCCCTCCTCTCACACACAGACACAATATTTCAGGTATGGGGTAAAATCTTAGCCGCACTGAAGTCAATGGGAGTTTTCTCCTGGATTTCAGTGGGGCCAAGATTTTAACCACAAAACATAAAAATATTAGAATCATAGCCTATCAAGAAAAATAGCTATGAACTCAGGAGAGCACGATAACAAGGTCTTAATTTCTTTGTTATTTTTGCTTTTATGTTAGAATTTATCCCCTTCACCTCTCTGGTAGAAAAGCGAGTAAAAAACTCCAGCTAGAGCAATGCAGAAGGCGTGTGTGTTGACTCTCTGGCATCATTCTTACCCTCACCCGTCCCACTCTTCTGATCTTCAGTGGATGCTTTGCAGGGCTTTAATTCCCCAGGTGTGGAAAAGAGTGGGTTAGAAAAGATGAGGGATAGGGATCAAAGGACAACCAATCTGTGCAGTACTGTCCTGTCTCAACCCTGTGGGGGTTCTGTGTCCAATTAATGCTGACTGGACCATCATTAATGTAGAGGGGGTCCCCTCTATATTCTGAAATAGATCTTTTGGCCCATGATATTTAAGTTCTTTATATAATATACAGCTCTGTTGTAACTAGAGGTTGGCTTGGACTTTTTTTGAAACCCCACCTTTTTTAGAGGTAAGAATAAATGAGAGTCATAGGGTTCATCTACACAGCCCGTGGCAGTGAGCCTCCCAGACAGGACTGACAGACTTGGGCTTGTAGGGCTCACACTAGTGCTCTAAAAATAGCCGTGTAGACAGCACTCTGAAGTTGTGGCTTGGACTGGAGCTCAGGTTTTGAAGCCCATCCCCCCGCTCTAGGCTCCAGCCCAAGCTGAAACTTCAAAGCGCCATCGACAAATCTATTTTTAGACTCAGGCATGCGCTAGAATTCTATCAGCCCAGGCTCGGCAGCTCATTGCCACAGGGGGTGTACACATACCCACAGAGTTTAAGGCTAGAAGGGACCACCAGATCATCTAGTCTGACCTCCTGAATATCACAGGACACATCACCACTCAGTACCCACATGATAAACCCAACAACCAAAATCAAAGTATTACAGCCTATAGGAGACTAGACTAGTATATGCTACAGACAGAAAAGAGAGGGGTCTGAGGTGCACCAATGAATGAAGCCCCTACAATGGCAGGGAAATAATTCAATGAGCAATACCCAGATAACCCTGGCAAGTAACCCATACCCACACGCTGCACAGAAAGGTGAAAAAATCCCCATGTCTCTGCCAAAGTGACTTGGGGAAAAATTTGGTCTTGACCCCACATATAACGATCAGTTAGACCCAGGGTGGATAAAAATCAATGATTTTAAAAAAAATCAGATATTTTTAATTTAAATTGGATTTTTTTGATAAAATGCTTTTTGAGGAAAAAACCTATCTAAAGATAGTTTTAATTAAAATACATTATAGCTCAAAGATATCTCATCATGGAATAGGGATTATAAATTCTAATTCTATAGTCTGAGACAATATATTCATGTAATGTTTAAGAAAAGTTTTGTAAATGAGTTCCAATAGTTCATGGATTAGGGATCCAATCTTACAGGGTTCCAGGGGCTTCTGTATAGATTATTTAGGTTAATCTTTCTATCTACTCAATGGGACACAGTGCTAAATCTAGAAGACACTGTCAGAGATGCTTAGTTTTGCAGTTCTCAAACTGTGGATTCGTGTCTCCAGAGATAACATGCTTGTTAACAGCAAAAATGTTTTAAATACATAAATAAATAAATAGAAGTGAGAAATAACAGACCTCAACCCTATTGTTCCTCTGCAAATTTGTGTACACAGAGTCAATCCCTTACCTCTCTCTAAAAGTACAAAGTTTCAAAAAGCTCAATGAATAGAAGCTTGTTGGGGGCGGAATAGATCTAGACAAGAAGAAGTCTGGAGATAAATGTGAGAAGGGAGGGACAGGCAGTAGAAACCAAAGTGGAACTGTTTGAGCAGCATATTCTAGAAGTCTTGAGGTCTTCCTGAGTGTAGCCTTCATTGATTTGAGATCTACCATACCATTCTCTCACTAGAAGGGAAAACCTATAACGGCAGCAGGCTATAAGAGAGACCTAGTTTGGGTCTCATCTATCTCTGAGTTGTGAAGAATATGTATTAAGGTTATAACAACCAACAAGAATGCACTTTTATGTAGAAATCCATGATTAATCGAGTCTTCCTGACTCGTGATTTAAATCAAATCCACCCTGGTTAGAGCTTGTGCATGTGTGCAAGAACCAGACAGCCAAGCCCCTGACAGAATGCTCAGTGCCACCTCAGTTCAATAGCTCATTCCGTCCAGAGTCCCATCTCCAGCTGTGACCATATCTGAGGTTTCAGAGAAAGGAGATAAAAAAAAAACCCACTGGAAGGAAAACAATCTCTTCCTGACCACTGTAGGTAGCCAGCTGAAGACCTGAAGCATAAGTTTTTAGGAACATAAACTGGAAGTGAGCCCCAGAGCTACCGAGCCCTGTTTCTTACCATCATAAGCCACCCCATCCTACAATCACACACATAAATTTGTCTAGCTGTCTTTGGAAACCAATTAAGTTGTTTGCCTCCACAACTCTTATTGGGAGGCTGTTCCAGAACCTCACCCCTCTAATAGTTAGAAATCATCTTCTAATTTCCAGCCTGAATTTGTTCATGCTCAATCCAGTTATTCAGCTGAGTCTCAGAACTGTAAAGTATTGCTTGCCTACACCAAAACAACAGAGGGCATACAAACAGAGTTGTACAATTCTCCGTGAGGAGAATTCCACAAACATTTATAAATATGCATTTAACTAGTATCTGTTCTAGTCTATTGGCTACATAATGCAAGGCTTTGTTTTTAAAATTTCCTAAACAAATATTTAGCTGAGATGGTCCAATCTACTGGGTATACAGTACACATTTTGAAGAAGGAAAAAACCAGCCAATTATGTGTTTATTGTAATGTATTTTGTAAATAATGTACTTTTTAAAACCTGGTGACATATTTATCTGAAAAACCTTAATAGTTCTGAAAAGAGTTGTTCCAACCTCTTGCGTAAATGCCAGCATTTTATATTTTTCTAACAAAACACTCATCTATACAGAGCAGGGTGGATTGATCTAAATCACAGATTTTAATCATGATTTAAATCAGCAAGCAGGAAAATTTTATTTAAAAAAATAATTTTAATCTTATTTTGCATTTGTACTTTTCAGTTATTTCCCTAAACAAAGGGTCATTTGCATTGGTTAGTACAACCACTCACACATGGTGAATTGTGAATTTACACTAAATTTGATTCTTTTTGATATCCACATTTATTCAAGCAATTATATACCTTAACATGCATTTATTCAGATTCCTAATTTTAACATTTTTAAATTATGTTAGAAAATGGTGATGACACATTTTTTATTAGACTATTTCTTTTACTCAGAATTTGTGTCAAACTGCATTTGGGCGGAAATTGGAATTCAATTAAAAATGTATAAACCCAGCATTTTAAAATCATGTTATTAATTAAATAAAACTATTTTAAATGTGCTTGATACGTAACAAAAAAAGTAAGTTTATCAAAAGTAACTGGTTTAATAAATACAGAAAGTATTACTGGACTTAGTGAATTGACTGATTGTTTCTGGTTACCAGGGGCCAGATTTTCAAAGGGATTTAGGTGCTTAAAGATGCAGATAGGTGCCAAGTGGGATTGTCCCAGACAGGAAGGAAGAAAGACAAGATGCAAGGGATGTGGTTTGATTAGGCTGCAACTTTATTAACTTAACTCATATGGGAACTATCTAACAATAACTCGTATAGTGTAGGTCACCATTCCTTCCTAATCACTTGTACCTGATGGAGAGCTGCCATCAGCCCCGACTCCTCCACAGCTTGTCCTCAACCTGTTGCTGTGACCCCATCCCCCATATGAGGACTAAGGGGCTGGAGAAAGAGGGTTCTCTCCTCGCAGCACCAGACACTAAACTCTGCAACTGTGTTCCCCAGTTTCTTCAGGGGATGCCTTCCCGTAATCTACTTCCAACTCTCGTTTATGGGAACTTTATGGAATGACTATTTGCACTGGACACCTCCCAAGATGTAACAATCTGACCCCTAATTCCTCATTTACCCCACTGTGTGGAAGGTGAAAAAATCCAACCCTGTCCCAGCCCATTTTGCAGTGAGAGAATATTTTGTTTCCAGTACCAAAAAAGGCAACTAACATGATGTCCCCAGCAGACGAAAACCAAAACCAACCAACCAACCAAACAAAAAAACCTGGCTTTATGCTAATCCCATGGGTGAGAGGTTCTAATCTGGTGTGAGAGGGGACTCAGGCTGGAGGCTTAGTGTGATGGGGTACACACATCCCACATTGGGCAACAAGGGGTTAAGAACTACTCTGAGCCCAGTCAGCCTTGCTCTGCCATGCCTGTAGCAAATGAACCAACTAAAGGAGGATATAAAAGTCAGGGGAACAGCTCATTTGGTGGCAGACCAGGGAAGAGAGCAGACCTGCAACCTGCAGCAGAGGAGAGCGGAGGGAAGGCAGAATGTCTCCCTAAACTGCACTAAGGTACCTCCCTAAGGTAAGGGAAGGCCTGCTGCAGAGACAGCCTAAGAGGGAATCATTCACCTCTCCCCCTCATATGAACTCTGGATTTGGTTAATCCCCACCCCAGGAGTGTGGGCCATACTGTAGGAGGAGGCAGTTGCTGCCTGAGAGAGAGAAAAGGTGACTTTGCTACGCGCAACCACCAGGAGGAGCCTTGTGGTGAGCAACCCTCATGCTGCCTTAACCCAGGTGGCAACCTTGGGAAAACCACGGGGTGGGAAGAGACAGGAAGTGGCCCAGGGACAGCAGCCTTAAGCATCCCCTGGCTGTCGGATCACTGATAGCCCTCATAGGTCCTTGAGTCAGAGCCCAGGAATGGGAGGGCCCCAGCTTCTCTACCAATAACACCCTGGCACATCACGGGCCTAAGTCCTGACCACTAGGTGATGTTCTCCTACCAAGCACCCCAGCCGAGGACCCTCTCAGGCAGGGTTTATATGCCTGCCCCCAAGTGAGCGAAGGCTTATCTGAGGCCCACTAGCCTGCCCTGCAGCTCACCTGATACCTCCTTCTGCTTCCTGGTCAGCCACCTCCCAACTCTTGAGGAAGGATGAACCACTACCCTTTCTTACAGCCAGTCCAAAACAAGACCCCTCGTCTTGCCATTACAATGGTTGCATTTTCAAAAGCACTTAAGCAGGTTCTGTGCCTAACTCACACTGAAATCAAAATCAATAGGAGTTAGTATCTAACTTGCATAGGCATTTCTGAAAATCCCACCAGGCACCTATCTGTACCTTTAGGTGCCTAAATACCTTCTAAGATCTGGCACCAGTTTTTTAGACCTTTTACTAGAATTCGTCTTCCATCTGTTTTTTATTAATAGGGCTTGCCTTTAGTGCAGTATTAGTGCAAGTGATTTACATGCTAGTTATCTCCTCTTGAGTTAGTTTAGCTCGAGTGAGAGTGTTCACACCGTGAAACAATACTTGAGCTGCAGACAGTGACTGCATTAGCAACACAGAGTAGCATCCCCAACTGCATTACTAGCTCCAGCATCTGCCGCACTTGAGCTTTAACCCATATCCCCTGATGGGCCAACTAGCTGGAGTTTAAAGCACCACTTCACTCTAGCTAGAGATTGTTATGTGTCAGCAAGATCAGGCTAGGGGCAAGAGTCTAGTTATACCTCGTCCTAACATTACAGTGAAGACAAGCCCATCGATGGGAAGAGGAAAACAAGCTTTCCTGCTTTTTCAATTCCCAGAAGGTTTCTCAACTTTGAATGAACTAATCCAAATGAAGAAAATATTCTGTCTGCACCTGCTAGCTAAACTGAAACCTAAAGCAATTAAGGCAAAAGCTTTTCTGCAAAACAAAAACCAAAAGTACTTACAACTGGGAAACATAAATGCCAGCATTTGCTCTGTTGTAAAGATAGAAAATAACAGAGATATTTAATGCAGCAAGTTCTGGCCTTAACACAGATTGTCAAACTTTCATACTTAATTTTAAATAGCTTTATTTTTAAAATGAAAACTGAATTTAATTTAAATAAAAAATCTGATTTAAATAAAACATTCAGATATTTTGATTTTTTAAAAAAACCCTTGATTCTGATCCACCCTTCAATAAAACGTAAATATACCCCCCCACACATTTAAGTAATCTTAAAGCAGCAACACTTCAGTTAATGTTAGTAAATTATAACAGAGTAAACTTTACACTGCTTTGAAAACCTACCTCTAAAGTTTCTTATTTATTGCAGTCTTGCAGTCCTTAATGGGACTACTCACATGAGTAAGGGACACAGGACGAGGCATTTAAAAAGCCAGTTACTTACCATCTCGTCACTGTTGTTCTTTGAGATGTGTTGCTCATGTCCAGTCCAATAGGTGTGTGCACATGCTGGATGCATGATCGTTGGAAGGTTTTACCCTAGTGGTACCCGTTGGGTTGGCTGTGGAGTGGTGCCTTCATGGTGGCATATATAAGCCCCTGCCAACCCGCCACCTGCTCAGTTCCTTCTTGCTGGAATACTCCGACAAAGGGGAGACAGGTAAGATTTAGAATGGACATGAGCAACTCATCTCAAAGAACAACAGTTACGAGATGGTAAGTAACTGTTTTTTCTTCTTCGAGTGCTTGCTCATGTCCATTCCAATAGGTGACTCCCAAGCAGTTTCAATGGAAGAGGGGTTGGAGTTCACTGAGTTGCTGACTGAAGTACTGCCCTGCCGAAGGCCGCATCGTCTCTCACCTGTTGAGTGACGGCATAGTGCAACATGAAGGTGTGGATGGAAGACCACTTTGCTGCCTTGCATATGTCCTGAATAGGGAGTTGCGCGAGGAATGTGGCAGAAGAAGCCTTCGCTCTTGTGGAGTGCGCCATCAATGCTGGGGCTGGAATGTTAGCCAAGTCGTAGCATGTTCTGATGCAGGACATGATCCACGACGAAATGTGCTGAGATGAGATGGGAAGCCCTTTCATCCTTTCGGTGATTGCAAGAAAGAGCTGTAGTGACTTATGAAATGGGCTTTGTGCGTTCAATATAAAAGGCTAGGGCACGCCTTATGTTCAGAGAATGGAGTACTCGCTCTATGTTGCTGGCATGAGGTTTAGGAAAGAATACCAGTAGAAATATGTCCTGGTTTACATGAAAGTGTGAGACTGCCTTGGGTAGGAACGCTGGGTGAGGGTAGTTGCACCTTGTCTTTATAAAAAAAAAGTGTAGGGGGGCTTGGAAGACAGTGCTCTGAGTTCAGAGACCCTTCTGGCTGAGGTTATGGCCACCAGAAAAGCCACCTTCCAGGACAGGTGGGATAGAGGGCAGGTTGCCATGGGCTCGAAAGGGGGCCCCATAAGTCTAGAGAAAACCAGGTTGAGATTCCACTGGGGAACGGGCTGCCGCACCTGCACATAAAGCCTGTCCAAGCCTTTGAGAAACCAATCAACCATGGGATTTCCAAAGACCGACATACCTGCTGTACCTGGGTGGAAGGCTGAGATGGCAACCAGGTGCACCTTAATAGATGGTATCGCCAACCCCTGAAGGCTGGTCCAGCGGTCCCAACATGGTTGACTCCGGGAGGCCCACCGAGTCCAGTGTCGAGGAGAACCTGTACCTTCCCTCCACACCAGACACTTTAGAGGCCACGTGGGATCTGATTGCCAGGATGGCATAGTCCCCTGCCTTGCATTCCCAGGCACTGGTTCAGGTGCAGATGGCACAAGCCTGGGCTCATCAAGCAGCATTGCTGTCCGGTACATCTGCTGCACCACTTCGGGCACCGATCGTGGCACTATCTGCGGCACTGATAGCACCACCACCTATCCGGCACCAGGGTAAACCCATCATGATGCGGTGCCATTTCCCCATCACCTCGGTACCGCTTCCTGCACTGTCGGGGTCCGCCCCTCCCTGGTCAGACTCGGACTATTCCTCTGAGTCAGAGGTGGAATCGTTTCTGTCCCAAAACAGCTGTTACTGCTCAAGATCCCAGTACCGGTCTCGGCACCATAGAGCAGAGGACACCTCAGTACCGATGGTGTCCTGGCCACCCCAGTGGCAGGGCCCAGTACAATGGTCCTTTTGGACTCCTTGGGCCTATCACCAGGCCCAAGGGCATAGTTCCAGGGTGGCATCAGTAGTTTCTGTTGCTTGTGGCACCCCACATGACGTCAATCGTCCCTGACACTGCCAGGGCTCCTGAGGACCCACCACAGGGTTCAGACTCCAGGCCTCCCACATTGGGTGCATTACCAGAGCTGCCAAAGCCTGTGGCTCCCACACCACCAGTTGCAGCAGCGGTGGATGGCCCTGAACATGTCACCTGACACTGTCCCACCTTGAGCCTCATCTTCTTTCTCGCTGGACGAGGGCAGTAGCAGGCACTACTACATCCCTCCCAGCAATGGACATGAAATCCCACCAGGACCTTCTTAGGAGGGTGGCCCAGAAACTCAATATCCAAATTGAGGAGGCTGTGGAGGACTCAGATCCGATAGTCGACATACTCACCCCAGAGTGTCCCTCCAAGCACTTATAAAAGCTACAAAACACCAGAAAGGTGCTCTGGCAGACCCCAGCCTCTATACCACCTATGGCTAGGGGCGTAGAGAGGCATTACTTTCGACCCACAAAGGGATAGGCGTACCTCTTCACCCAGCCCCAACCAGGGACCTTGGTGGTGGATGCAGCAAATCACAGGGACCAGCAGGGCCTGCCCCTAAAAATAAGGACCGTCCTAGAGAAGGATAGAGTGGTGGCTAGAACCTCCCTCCAAGCTGCTTTTGGCTGTTCGGGCTTTCAGCGGCCCCTTGTGTGTTCACAAAGTGCATGGCAGTTGTGGCAGCCTTCCTCCACAAATGCCGTGTATAGGTCTTCCCGTACCTGGACGACTTGTTCATCAAGGGTGATTCTTGAATGCAAGTGCAAGAACACGAGGCATTGTCATGCACCACTTTCAGCAGGCTGAGGCTCATTCTGAACATGCCCAAGTCTACCCTAGCCCGAATAAAAAAAATAGAATTTATTGGGGCTCTCCTGGACTCCACTCAAGCCAGACCTTCCCTGCCCAAGTCCCGGTTCCAAAGCATCTGGGGCATCATTGAGAGCTTCCGCCAGTTTCCAACAACTACAGCCAGAAACTGCATGAAGCGTGTGAGGAATATGGTGGCCTGGATATATGTAGTACAACACAGCAGATTGTGCCTTCACCCATTCCAGGCTTGGTTGGCGAAAGTATACAGACCCAGTCGGGACCCTCTGGACAGACTGGTTACCCTCCCGCCCCCGATTCTCAAGTCCCTCAGCTGGTGGCTACCTTCTATACCTGAAGGCATCCTGTTTGCTCTTCTTGGCAGGGGAACGGCCTCTTTCCACCTTTTTCTTCTTATGCAGCACCGGGGATTGTGATTGGTGTTGCACTGATGAGCCAGCCTTCTGTGCCGGGGAGTGGTGCCAATGCTCCTTACGCGAGTCCTTCCTCAGTACCAGGTTTCCCGTACTGAGGCCGGTGCGCTGTGCACCGAGGCTGCCAGTGCTGCCTCTTGTGCCGGTTGAGGCCGGAAAGCAGACTCCATTAAAAGGAGTTTCAGCCAATAGTCTCTCTCCCTTTTGGTTCTGGGCTTGAAGCCTCTGCAAATACTTCACTTGTCCTGAAAAAGTCCTTCTCCCAGGCCCTTCAGACAAACAGCGTGCGGATCCCATCTGGAAATAGGCTTACCACAGCTGTCACATGGCTTGAACCCCTGCAGCCGCGGCATGCCCCGGGGACGGGGAAAAACTTAGCAGGAGGGGGAATCCCCAACTTAAACTTACTAACTACAGTAATAATGATTAACAACTATGTACAGGAAAAACCACTAGGAAAGTTGGTCCTACGACCGTCACTGATGGTAACCGGGAACTGAGCAGATGGCAGGTCGGCAGTGACCTATATACGCTGCCATGAAGGTGCCACTCCAGGGGGCTCCACATCCGACCCGACGGGTACCGCTAGGGTAAAACCTTCCGATGATCGTGCACATAACACGCGCACACACACCTTTTCGAATGGACATGAGCAAGCACTCAAAGAAGAACTGAAAGAAATTACTTGTAACCTCTTGAGATGGTGGGGAAACAATAATATATCTAAAAGGAGGGTTTGCCTTAACTTTAAGAATCATGCTTTTTTGCTATTATAAAACCAGATTCTTAGTAGATTTTTTTTCAGATAGATACAAAGGATTTTTACTACATTTGTCACTCATTTTAAGGTCTCAATTCAGCAAAGCACTTCAGTACATGCTTATCTTTATGCACATGAGCTTTCCAAACTCCATTTGCCAAACCACTTAAGCATATATTTAAGCCTCATTAAAATCATGCATCTTTTGCCCCATAAGTGTTACTATTTTAAACACATAATAGTGAGCCATTATTGTTGCTGTTGTTGTGTATCTCCCAGTATTTCCAGTGTAAAGACAACTTTATAAATCAGTTATTAAATTAAGGCTTAACTTAAACATGCCAGATAAAATCTAATCTTAGGGACATATGTCTATTTACCAAATGCAAAATAAATACATTTTGTCATCATTTATAGTGTATTAATAGCACTCCTATATTTAAACTTCTCTTTTCCATTTGATTTTGCAGGATGCTGCTCCATAACTTAGGCTATTAAAATATAAATGGCAGAGATATTCAGGTTTAAGAGGAGCAGTTGCTCATGCCTTTTTACACAAATCAGTGCAAAACTTAACCTAAGGTAACTTTGTTCAGAGTGGTTATGTTGTAAACTATGAAGAACATTTGACTGAGAACACATCACGTATTGTAATCTGTGGTATTGATAAAACTTGGCATTCTTTATCATTCATTTTCACATTCACCTAAAGTATGAAGAACTATATAAAAGATCCTTCAGAATCTATATTTTATGTTGTTAATGTTGACTCACTAGGATTTAAATATTAACAGATTCTAGGTGAGGCCATATAACTAAATTAGAACAAGCACAAGTTCATTCTCACTCCCACATGCTTACTCTCTTCTTCTTCATTCAATTTACAAGTATGGCAGGGAAAGCAGGCATGTTAGCTCAACAGGAATACTGACAAATCTTTTTGCAGAAAGTAATTGACTAGGAAAGTGAAAATTCAAACCTCGGTAGCAGAGAACTACAGGACAAAAAGTTAACATTTCTTAAATAAATAAAGGAAATATATAGAAGACTTTATAGAGCGTGCAAACAACCATGAATGTCAGATTTTTACTCTAACTGAATACTTGTCGAGGTAAGGTAAGTTAAGTTAATCCTTTTTATTTAGATATCTAACTTTCATATGTACACTTACTAACTAAAACACATTTAAGAAACATTAAACCATCAAGAACAAAGGAATTTTGAATGTAGGTCCAACTCCATTCTTAAAATGACTAGTTTGTGTGTAGAATTTTTCAACACATACAGTGTGAGACATAACACAATTTTGGGGATCCTTGTAAAACCTGGGTGGAATAAAATGAATACATCAACCTTACCATTTCCTTGCTCCTTGACTTAAGGTAGAATGTCAATGTTTTGGAACACATTTTGTAGTTTACATTTCATATTGCACCTTGTGGGTTTGTTATTTCTTTCCTAAAAGGATTATTCCTATGTCAGGGCACAAAAATGACCTTTGACTACTGCAAAAGGGGCTGTGGAAATTATACTTCTGATTTCAAATGGAAGTTCCAGATCCTAAACCTGCAGTTCTCCTATATCTACAGGGACCTTGTGAGATCCACTAAAGGAAGGAGATTTTTCATATCCATACATTGGGGTTGTGGACTATAACATTCAACAGTATGGATCAATAAGCATCTCTTTGCTGTTTGAACTTGCTAGGCAGAGTGATTAATCACATTTAAATCTCCAAAATTCTCTCTCCATCCTGCTGCACTCGTTCTGCAGAGTCAAATTTGTGCTTTTCTTTCCAATGTATTGAATGGGAACCTAAACTACAAAAGGGTCAGAGGTTTTTTCCATGTTTATTTTGAATCCCAGACAGAATTCATTCACTTGGGCCACTGTATCTCAGGTGTCTGACTGTGACAACCTCTTCACCAGCCAGAAATCCTCAAGGCAGATATTCACTAAGTGCTTGTCTACACTTAAAATGCTACAGAGGCACAGCTGTGCTGCTGTAGCACTTCAGTATAGATACCACCTGTGCCAACAGGAAGGGTTCTCCTGTTGGCATAGATAAGCCACTTCCCCAAGAGGTGGTAGCTAGGTTGATGGGAGAATTTTTGCCTCAACCTAGTGATGTTTACATGGGGACTTAGTTCTCTTAACTTTGCCACTCACTCTTTAGTGATGTAGTTATGCCAACCTAATTTTCTAGTAAAGACCAGGCCTAAGATCTTGCTTTCATTGAGGGCTGCTGATTCCTTCAGAAATATTTTTGTTAATAGCTTAGTGCTGAAGCAAGAGCAAAAGTGATGAAGGACTATCGGAAATATCTTGTCTGAAATCCAAACAGATATTTCCAATAGAAGAATCAGTATGTGAAGGTACACGTCTTTTAGATTTATTTACACGAGTAATTTGCTCCACAGTTAGCTATGTCAGATCAAGGGATTGCATCTTAAATGTTTTGTACTGGATAAAAT
Organism: Lepidochelys kempii; assembly: GCF_965140285.1. Classification (NCBI taxonomy): domain Eukaryota; kingdom Metazoa; phylum Chordata; order Testudines; family Cheloniidae; genus Lepidochelys; species Lepidochelys kempii. Next base: position 304,377,966 of record NC_136380.1, on the reverse strand, counting down.
TATTCAGCTGTTTGAGGTCTAGGACTGGATGGTTCCCCTACATCTTTAGATGACTGCAAAAGAGAGAGAATAGGTTCCTTTTCATCTTCTCTCCTGAGTGACTGGACATATATGCATCCAAGTCCAGTACAAGATGTATGGTTTCTGTTACCCAGGGCTGGCTCTAGGATTTTTGCCACCCCAAGCAAAAAAAATTTTGGCCGGCCCCTGCTTTTTTTTCATGCCCCCCACCCCAACTCTGCCCCTTCCCCATAATCCCCGGCCCTGCCTCCTCCCCCGGGCGTGCTGCATTCCCCCCCACATTGCTTCCTGCGGCTCCCCCTGGCCCTAGCTCACCTCCGGTCCGCCTGCTCCCCAGAACACGCCGCCGCTCCGCTTCTCCCTGCTCCCTCTCAGGCGAGGGAGAGGCAGTGTGTTCAGGGGAGCAGGCGGAGTGGAGGTGAGCAAGGGTGAAGGGGAGGAGTGCAGGAAGTAACGGGGGTAGAGGAACCGCTCCCCACCCCAGCTCACCTCCGCTCCACCACTGCCGCCTCCCTTGAGCGTGCCGCCGCTCGGGTTCTCCTCCCTCCCTCCCAGGCTTGCCGCGCCAAACAGCTGTTTTGCACGCGGCAAGCCTGGGAGGGAGGGGGAGAAGCAGAGCGGCGGCGGCATGCTCAGGGGAGCAGGCCGAGGTGGAGCGGAGGCGAGCTGGGATGGCGGGGGCACATTTCTAGGGGCGGCATGGCCGGTGCCGAAATGCTGCCCCTCGAGATGTGCCACCCCAAGTACCTGCTTGTTTTGCTGGTGCCTAGAGCCAGCCCTGTTGTTACCCTTTGGTTTTTGTTTTGTTTTGTTTGGTGGGGTGAGGCGAAGGAAGCAGAGAAGGGATGCAACAAAGTGTCAGAGGAAGAAAAGGAATCTCTGTGTCATTTTTCATCATGGAAAGGAACTACCAGTCTGAAGTGATTTTCATCCCTCTCACACATGAGTTTCAGCATCTTAGAGGAATTTCCAGGTGGAAGTAAATACTGGCGCACAAGCAAAATCTATTGTGCAGACTTGTGTATATCGATATCTAACTCCAGTAGCCCTGAAGCTGTCTTTAGGAGAACAGGAAAACCCTATCCTGATCGTTATAGGATTTAGCTGAGGTGACTTTGGGTTAGGGGCTTACTTGCAAGGAACAATATTTTAGGATTGTTTTTCATGACCATATCTTCCCAGAGAGGATAGGCCATAATGGAGCATAGCTCCAAAGTCACCAATCCATGTATTCAATCAGAGGAAATTATGAATTACAATGGTGTCTGCCATCATAGCCAATTCATTAGACATTGTGAACATACATAACAAAGCACACGCCCTGTCCCACAGACCTCACAATCTTAATGAGAGACAACAGGTGGATAATACAGGCACACATACACTATAAACTTACAAAATAAATCAACAACTTTTCCCAGCAAGTTTCCCAGAGCAATTTCCATCCCCCTTATTTCAACAATCAGTGCACCCCTTTTGAAGTAGCCTAGGAAAAAAGCCAGGCTTTGCAGCATTTCCTAAATGTCAACACTCTTGGGCTCTATTGCACCAAGGGAGAAAGTTATTTCCAGACTTTCCACATCAGAGCCCTCATCAAAAATGAGGTACTACCAATCAAAACCTGGTCCAGTCCCATTCTCTGGATGGAGATGTGTCGGTTGTGAGGGGATCCAACCACTGAATCTGAGGTGTTGCTAAGCTTTCTGGGTCATGACTGATCACTCTCTGTTGCTCTAGGTCACTCAGGCACACGCCACAGGTACACACCCTGCGTCTGCAGTGGGACCCTGCAATCTTGCCGCCTGCACCCCAGAATCAGTGCCTCAGCCCTCCCGCCCCCTAGTTGCATAGACATGTTTCCCCCACAGTCCACTTGGCTGTCAGAACTCTGTTTTTTTCCTATTTACACTCTTTAGGGACCATGTGGCTGTACAGCTCGGAGACACAGGCTAGCAATATAATTTCTTAAAATACACATTTTACTCTTTAAAAGCACAAAACAGTTACAGATCAGTGAAAAACAACAAACTCCTGAACGCAATCCATACTTCGTGTGATCTTAGCCCTTTTTGTGAGTCCCTGGGTTTGGTCCAAGTCCTTAGGAGAGGCAAAATCCTCCATTTCTCCTTCAGGGCCTGCTGTTTCTGCCAATGGAATGGCTCCTTAGAACACAGAGCTCTGCTGCTTTTTTAAAAACACAGTTTCCGACATGTGGCCAGACTCAGATACACCTCCCCTCAAGCCACGCAGAGTTATTGCAAATCTCCAACCAGCAGCCAAATACAATCTCATTGTTCACAAGAAAGGGTCCACGAGCTAAGAGTCATTAAAAAAAGTTAATGACCTCTGCTTGTCCTCCAAGTGGCTCCCTCTGCAATAGTTCTCCATGCCCCCTCCTAGACAGAGCAGATGTCAGTCGTTCATCAGTTGTCCATATACAGATCTAAACTGGAATACCAAATGGTTGGCAGAGTTTGGTACAGCACATAAATTAGATGACATCACTGCATAGAGGTCTACCCCAATCTATCACACTGCCAACCCTCATGTTTAAACCAAGGAGCTGCTAATTTAAAACTGCCAAACTAAATTATTGTGGTATCACACAAGAATAGAGGTGGCCTCTGAAACTGACAGGGTGAAAACCATTTGAGGCTTACAGGTCCAATGATCCTCTGCAATTGCACCTACAGTGAAATTAGAAACCACCAGACTACACACTCCCTTTACAAAAACAGTCATAATGGAGTATGCCACTTTCTGCATTTGGTGCTTGGTCATATAAGGTGATAACCAATATGGCTGTGACCTAGTAAAACATTTAATCATATGCTTTAATTTAAGCACATGAATAGTCGAATTAATTAAAGGTAAGCACTAGCTTATGTGCTTCACTGAATCATAGTCAGAATACTCAGCACCTTGTAGGATTGAGCGCTAGATGAAGTTTCCAAATGATTTAAGTTGTAGCCCCATCTAGAACCATTGCCATTTTTCAGTCTCAAGGTGACAAAGACATGGTTAGCGAAGTCCTCACCTGAAAGTGAAGCTTACAACCTTCTCACCTTCAGTTTACAGAAAGGGCAAAACTAATCACCTTCCAGTTGTCTAGTACTCTGCCTGATAGCAAAGGAAAGAATGGATATCTATGGCAAGAATTGTCATATGTGCATAGATTTTAAGGCAAGGGACTATTCTGATAATTGAGTCTGATATCTTGCATAACAGAGGCCACAGAAATTCACCCAGTACATATATGGGAGTTGGGTGCCAAACTCCCTTAGACTCCTTTGAAGATCCTAGATTATATTACCAAATGGATTTTCTGTACTATAACTATTTTTGTATTATGGAGTCCTTTCACAATAAACAATAGAAGTGTATTAATTTACAATGCAAAAGCCTGCAGATGGGGGAGAGCAGGAAGGATTTTTGACACTGGAATAAGGATAATGACACTGTGAATAAGACCTCCAAAGTTAGATCTTTATTTTGCTTTTCTATTTATAATTTAGAAATGTATGGGACCATTTTAATAGTTGCCTTGTGGGACCCAGGTCTTATAAATAGTCAGTAGACCTTTTGCACAGAAATTATTCTGCTTCTTTAAGGAACAAGTCTGTGACCACCTAAAAGTAGTTTAATCACATTTTTAGTATGAAGTTTATAATGGCCATGCTAGATTGACTGTCCTAATTCTATGGTGTTTTCTGTGTGTATGCTTATATACTGTGACAAAGTTCCTCCTCTGCCTTGATGGGTCCTGCGCTTATTGGCGGATTTGCTTGCCTCAGAGATTCATGGCAATCCTCAGTTTGGCCACTTTTGCAAGTGGCTCAAACCTGCCGTGCACTCAGCTAACCTCATCACTGGACAGCATGAGGAAAAGGAAGGAGAACAATCCCCAGAGTCTCTGCTGGTCCACCTAGTGGGTCAGGGGACAGGCCAGGGACCTTCCCCTCCGGTGGGGCCCACAGTCCAGGTCAACTCCTCCTGTATCCAATAGGGAGTTGAGGAGATGGTGGAACCCAGGCCCGCCCTCTACTCCGGTTCCAGCCCAGGGCCCTGTGGATCACAGCTGTCTATAGTGTTTTGTGTAACACCTGTGTGACAGCTACAACTCCCTGGGCTACTTCCCCATGGCCTCCTCCCAACACCTTCTGTATCCTCACCACAGGACCTTCCTCCTGATGCCAGATAGCATTTGTACTCCTCAGTCCTCCAGCAGCACATCCTCTCACTCTCAATTCCTTGCGCGTTCCTCACTGACTGAAGTGAGGTCCTTTTTAATCCAGGGGCCCTGATTAGCCTGACTTAATTGATTCTAGCAGCTTCTTAATTGGCTCCAGGTGTCCTAATTAGCCTGCCTTAATTGGTTCCAGCAAGTTCCTGATTGTTCTGGAACTGCCCCGTTACCATACACAGGGGAAAGGGACCTGCTTAACCTGGGGCTAATATATCTGCCTTCCATCACTCTCCTGTAGACCCGGATCCCAATAGGATCACTCTCTTGTAGCCATCTGGCCTGACCCTGTTACAATACACATTATGATTGGGGCCCTACCAAATTCATGGCCATGAAAAATGCGCCACAGACCATGAAATCTGGTCTTTTGTGTGCTTTTACCCTGCCTTATTCAGATTTCATGGGGGACACCAGCATTTCTCAAATTGGGGGTCCTGACCCAAAAGGGAGTTGCAGAGGGGTCACAAGGTTATTTTAGGGGGGGGGTCATGTTATTACCACCCTTACTTACATCCTGCCTTCCAAGCTGGGCAGCCAGACAGAGGTGGCTGTTGGCTGGATGCTCAGCTCTGAAGGCAACGCCCTGCCAGCAGCAGCACAGAAGTAAGGGTGGCAAATATCATACCATGCCACCCTTATTTCTGTGCTGCTGCCTTCAGAGCTGGGAGGCCGGACGGTGGTGGCTGCTGACTGAGGGCCGAGCTCTGAAGGCAGTAGAGCAGAGGTAAGGGTGGCAATACCATATCATGCCATCCTTACTCCTGTGCTGCTGCTGACAGTGGCTCTGCCTTCAGAGCTGGGCTCCTGGCCAGCAGCCACCACTTTCCAGCTAATCAGCTCTAAAGGCAGTGCCACCACTAGCAGCAGAGAAGAAGTAAGGGTAGCAATATCGCAACCCACCCTACAATAACCTTAACCCCTCTCCCACCACCACCAAACGTCTTTTGGGGTCAGGAACCCTAAAATGATCACACCGTGAAATTTCATATGTAAATACCTGAAATCATGAAATTTATGATTTTTAAAACCCTATGATCATAAAATTGACCAAAATGGACCGTGAGTTTGGTAGGGCCCTAATTATGATACACTCTAATTACATGGTCACATACTCTTTCTCAAATTAGATAATACATCTTAGAGAAAACCAAGCACTTGTGATAATGTCTATAATATTTGAAGAACCAGTATCACCAAAGGGGGAAGTGCTGGCTCAAAGGAGCCAAAGCTGGCATGCAAAGGTGGGGATTAGAAGCTGAGTGGGGAAAAGCCATCATCAAACAAGGGACTGGGTGGGAAAGAGAGCCAGACAACAAAGGGAAGGCACAGAGGAACATGGAGTGGAGCAGAGAGGAAGAAAACGGAGCCAGCACTAGTGGGGACAATCAGCAGAAGGTATGGGAGAAAGAAGAGAGAATCAGTGGTGAGGGAAGAGACCAAAACAGCAAGAGGAGGGATATGTTCGGAAAAAGACAAGGTAATTAGTTGACAGAATGAAAACAAATGCCCACATTAATAAAATGAATATCGAGTGATTCAGAGGTCAAAACCAGTAACATTTACTGCCCCCTAGGGAAACAGCTCTTTTACATTTAGTATTCTGCCTGCAGCTACTCTGGACAATATTTACTGTTACTGCCCTCACAACCAGTTGTTTTATTAATTAATATCTAATATCAAATATGAAACTTTACATTATGAATAAAAAAACATGGAGACTTGCTACTAAGCAATGTAACACTAAATGTTTAATCCAGCCTCAAATTGCCTCTGTTGCAGCAGAGGCGCCACAGCTATGCAAAGTACTCTTTATTTCAAGTGGTACTTTCCCTCTCGAGTGCAGATATATAAAGTAATGTTCAGCCTTGTGTGCATACCCATACATGCTACCTTCTCAAACATGGAGTCTCTTGCTCCGCCCAGCCTGTCTTCCATACATTGATATTAGGCTCTGAGGACCTTCAAACGGTCTTCTGACATCCGAATCTGCATGAGGGAGTTGGAAGGAGGAAAGAGGCGTTTCTTCCTTGATTGACTGTCCGATCTACAGAATGTTTTAAACTTTATGTTCAATAGGCTGATTTTTTTCCTCTGCAAACTGCCTTGGTGTACAAGCTGCATAAATGACTTTCTTGCCTACCTCATAAAAATGTGCTTATTTTATTTTAAGGAGTTCCTTTTATGTACACTTACACACATACAAATCCTTCTCCTTTCTGCTCTGGAGCCTAAAAAATATGAAAGTGAAAAATAACCTACACTCAGTATACTTACATTGCAAGCTGCTGAAATGATTTTTCACTGAAATGAAGAAAAGATACAAGAGAGAGCCTTCTCTTGTACCAAAAGTCTTTACTAGTTTTCACTGCTGGCATTTCTGTATACAAATTATCAACACCGAATAATTTATTTTGA
>NC_136380.1:304363784-304366284 GCF_965140285.1 Lepidochelys kempii | reverse complement strand
TCCATTTTACAGGTGTTAATACTGAGGCCCACAACAGTGCTGAGCAACCAGAAATCCCACAAAAGTCAAAGTGAGCAGCAGGTGCTCAGGACTTATCAAAAGTCACTGAGGAAGTCTATGGCAGAGACAGGAAGGAAAATCTGATCTTCTGTCTCCCATGCTTCCTTTCTTTTTCTGAGGTTAGATCTTTTTCTAACCTTCCACCCAGGAAATACTAGTTTGATGGAGCATCCCAGTATGAATTTATAGGTAAATCCTAATAAACCAAACAGTTCTTGGGGCATATCAGAATTTTTCAAAATAATAAATAATAATAATAATTCTGATTTTGGGAAACATTTCCAAATTTTGGATAATCTGAATTTCTAATTCATTAATATTTGGACAAGGGTAGTGTATCTACATTTGGAAAATACACATTCTACTCACTAATTCTGCAGTCCTTACTTTGATAAAATTGCACTGAAATCATCTAAGTAAGCACTACTGAATTTTGTCCATTACGAGCACAGTGGGTGAAAAACCACATAAAACTTGTGCATAATTTTCTAAGAATTGTAACTCCTATTTTAAATTACTAGGGGATAACATTTTGCTTCATGAGGACACCTGGACGATTTAAATAACAATAAAAGGAAGGCGCTGCAATAACAGTATTTTAAAATTAAATTATGTGCCATCTTTATTCATCTTTGTCTTCAATTCTTGCCACGGATGAGGTAGTTGTGGATTCTCGTGTCACATATCTGGATATATAAATATACAAGAGGAGGAGCAGCATATTCACGCTTCTGAAGAGTCAAAGTGAAAGTTCTTAGTAGTTCAGTAAGTGTAGTTACTGCCTAGCATATACAAACACATGTTTCTTATAAATATCTAATTTGAGATTTCAGGTAGGGGAAAAACAAATAAAAAGTGCTGTTATGTCCATTCCTCTTTTTAAAATATTCAAAAACATCAAATATTCAGGAAACTAGTATTTTTATATCTATGTTAACAAAATACCTGCATTCCAGCATTACGTTTTTACTTCTGTAAATGTTACATTAAGTATAAATAAAATGTTATTTGTAAATGAAATGTTACAAAAACAAAACAAACAAAGTATTAACAAGATTTTTTAAGACACAGTCACCTGAAATACCTTCCTACCAGTACATTCACATAAAAAATTTGAAAAGATTATCGTGGTGGAACTGACTTAATGAATACTCAAAATGCAAGCTCAAATCTACCCAGTAAAGCAATCAAATTTTTAGAAACTATTTTGACCTTAGTGACACAAACAATTAATTCTACAAACCTAATATCAAAATAAAATTCTACATCTAATGCAGAGTAATTTGTCAATGTATTCAATCAAAAATATGCTATTTCCATGTATTATGTATTCTACTAGCTAAAACAGATTTTAACAGATTAAAAATAAGCGTATGACTTTTTTGGCTATTAATTTTCTGATAATACCACAAAATTTAAATAAGAAAAAAAACTTTGAACTGGTTACATCCATTGTATCACATTTTCAATATTAAAACTATATGTTCACTTTAACAATATTTACAGGTTGATAAATATCAGCACTAGGATAAAAAGCTGCTTACAGTGTAGCCATATATCTTTAAAGCCGACCTGATGACTTGTGAAAGTACCCAAACCATTTATCATCAAGTACATATAACAATATATTATAGAATACTGTCAATCTGTCTTGATACATGGATGAAGAATAACTGTCTTATTTAAGTCAAACTTCCCAATCCTATATAAGCATCACAGCAATATAATTAATCAAGCCAAAACCAGGACTGTCCAAACTCCAAAAAAATTCCACACAAAAGCCTCAATGGAGACAGATATTTTAACTTGGTTTACTTTAAGTAAATCTACCAGTTTCTGATCAATCAAATGTTGAACAAGATGTTTCAGCTAACCGATCAGTCCTATCTCATTAAGCAATTTAAAGTAATCTCAGTTACTCCTTGTATATAAGCGTCAATCATCATGTTTAACTTCAACCAGTAAATATTCATGCCAAGTTGAAAAACTCATCTCTTAATTCTACTTTGCTCAATTACCTGGTCTGTTGTATTAGCAACACTTTAACTAACTGTCCAGTTGCAGGAAATACACTTATGTTAAAAGCAACAGCAATTCACATTATTATTTACACATAAGAGATAGAACCACAATAAACAATGAGTTTATTTTAAGGCTCACATTAAGGTGACACAGGGAAGCCAGAAAAAACAAACAAACCCTAAATTATGACATTAGTACATTGGATCTCTGCAAGTGCATCTTAAAAAAAAAAACAAAGAAAAATAAATACAGATTTATTGTACTTTTAAATATCTGTCTAGTAACTCACATAAGAAAAGTATTGATCTAGAAAGTTACTACAATGGTAACAATAAACACAGCTTACATTTTTCTTTTAAATAACATTTAAGGGGGAAAATACAAAGAAATGTAGTATAAAGATATGCAAATCACCTAA
>NC_136380.1:304356284-304358784 GCF_965140285.1 Lepidochelys kempii | reverse complement strand
CATAAATTAATACAAAAGAAACAAGTGTTGACATCTTTCGAGCACCGATTACCAAAAATTAAAACTTAAAGTTTAAAACTTCCTAAGAGGATGGGAGGAAAATATCCACACACGCATGCATACCTACATACTCACACCTTAATCTCTCTCACACATTCTCTCTCTCTCTCATTCATGAGCATGCACGTATACACACACATGTACACACTTTTGCTGTGATTCCAAAACTCTTGTTGTTAAAGGCAAGACAGAAAGCTCTGCCTTTAGATATTTTAAACAAAAGTGGTGGTGGTGCTCACTGGAGGAGAAAGTGTAGATTATCATTTTAGCATTGGGTTGCACTGCATGTTGAATTCTTAATTCTGCCATTATACCTAAGGAATAACCTACATCAAAAAATCCCACTCATCCTATGAAGTTAGAAGATACACTTTTACTTTTCACCCCTGCAGTAAACTGTAAGTTTTCTGTGTTTTTTTAAACCAGCAAGTCACTGTACAGATACTTATTCTCTACACCACTTCCCTTTTGAAACATTAAACTGACACTGGAACTGACTGCACAAGATTGCATTTTCTCTTCCTAAACAACTTGAATTGAAAGGTTACTTAGTGTAACAATATTTACTTGCAGAATTGTGTTGTTACCAAGGGTATAATGGATGGTGGCTATGCAGGTTTACGCAAGAATGAGTGAAGCATGAGGCATTAGCCATGTGTTTGACATGTTTCAAATTGCTATAATCCAGCATTAAACACACCCAGCAATTCATGCCATTTCTTGCAGCCATAATCTTGAATAAAGCGTGCACAACCACTTATTATATAAATTAGTATATGACTCCCTTTTATAGTCACAACAGTGCTTTTGTGTTTATTTTGCATCAAGATGTGGTCTTTTATTTGTACAAATAGCAGGATATAAAGACATAGCTCAATTAGGCCTTCTTACTTTATGATAGGGTAATACTGAATGCTAGCCTTGTTTGTCTTATTTTTCCCTAAGAGGTATAGGTTTTGTTGGTGTAAAACTGTAGAATGTGAAATATTCATTTCCTTGCGTGACTTCAAAAGTGCTTTTACATTTTTGCAGGTCTGCATTGACTGTGATGTTCAAGTGAGGTTCTCAACTTCTGAACAAGAATACATACAGTACTGAGATACCTGAAACACCACCAGGGGTCCTTCTTTCTGAGAGAAGTTATGCCTGTAATTAGATGTGCCACTCTTTTATATGGAGGAAATTCTTGGTACTTTTGGCCTGGACCCTGTGGTCCTGAGGGTGTTTTGGCTGAGAAAATATCAAACTCTTACTCATTCACATCTAATGTAAGGTATTAGTTTTAAAATACGCTATAACATACAAGTCGTTTAATTTTTCTTTTCCCTGCAAAGGACACCATCTTCACAGAATTAGGTAGAGGAAAATTCAGTATATGTCTGTATTTTATAACAATACATGCAGACACTTTAAACATGGAAATGAATTATGGCCCTCACAACTCATCCACAGTTTTAGAAATCAGAAAGACTCTCTCCTCCCCCAGGCTGAAATAGGGCGAAATTGTGACAAATTTTTAACTTTCGTTCAACTCAGAAAACATGCTTTAAAATCCAAATGTTTTGAACCAACGTATACGTAACATATATAAAGCAATCAGCAGCAACCTTTCTTTAAAAGTAATGTTAGTGACAACATCGTATAGTATCAAACAGAGTTTCTATATATGTGTATACAAACATGCACACACGTGCACACGCCCACACACAAGCATAGAATATCAGGAACATATAACACTATGCAACAGTTTCTGAGGTAACCTTGAATTCATACTTCATAATATCTTTGCTAGAATGCTGCTTTTTAAACTTGATTATGATGTAAAAGTTAGGGTGAAAATTTGTGTTTAAATAATGGTAACTTTGTGCTCTGCTGGAATTAATTCATCATTGACACCAGGCACAATGCATGTGAAGTCGAGTGCTAGTATGCTAAAAGTCTTTAATACTTAAGATTGCCTAATAAATCAAAATGCCAAATATGAAGGACATAGCTGAATGTGTCAGAACAAAAATTGTAAAAGCACATTGAAGGTTTTTAAAGATTTTGTTGTTTTAACTAAAACATGTTGTCTTTCAAGATATGATTTAAGTTTAAGTATAAATTACTTCAGTGAGTACTTTTTAAAAAAAAGGTAGAGTAAATGAATACTATTACATGTAATAATTAGGTCAGTTACTACTGAAATTGTTTTACACAAAGTACCTTTAAAATGTTTAATGTGCTACAATATATTGTACAATGAACTCAACTGTATGAAAATGTAAAGGGTGGTGTCTGTTGTTTGAAAGATGAAGAAGTTTTCACTCTAAAATGTAGAATGTCAATACGCACTGTGCTGAAAGATATTTCATGCAAGCTGAACTTCAAGTTCTGAATTACAGTACCTATCTTTGCTTAAACAGACAGAAATATACTACATTTGCTTCAGTAAGCTTGC